>NC_143032.1:46297500-46517500 GCF_057628025.1 Oncorhynchus mykiss
CGGGTGACGCTGTGGCCTAAGGTACTGCATCGCAGTTGCTAGCTGTGCCACTAGAGATACTGGTTTGAGTCAGCTGGCCACGACTGTGAGACCCATGGGGCAGCACACAATTGGCCCAGCGTTGTCCTGGTTAAGGGAGGGTTTGGCCGGCAGGGATTTCTTTGTCCCATCGTGCTCTAGCAACTCCTGTGGCGGGCCAGGCACATGCAGGCTGACAAGGTTGCCAGGTGTAAAGTGTTTCCTCCGACACATTGGTGTGGCTGGCTTCCGGGTTAAGAGGGCAAGTGTGTCAAGAAGCAGTGCGGCTTGGTTGGGGTGTGTTAAGGAGGACGCATGACTCGCGACAGAAGCCTCTCCGAGTCCTTACAGGAGTTGCGGCGATGAGACAAGACTAACTACCAATTGAATAACTCAAAATTGGGGAGAAAAAGGGGTAAAAGTTTTAAAAAATATATATAAAAAATGATAAGTTCCATCGCAAAAACTATCAAGCGCTATGATAAAACTGGCTCTCATGAGGATCGCCACAGGAATGGAAGACCCAGAGTTACCTCTGCTGCAGAGGATAAGTTCATTAGAGTTAACTGCACCTCAGATTGCAGCCAAAACAAATGCTTCATAGAGTTCAAGTAACAGACACATCTCAACATCAACTGTTCAGAGGAGACTGCGTGAATCAGGCCTTCATGGTCGAATTGCTGCAAACAAACCACTACTAAAAGGACACCAATAAGAAGAAGAGACTTGCTTGATCCAAGAAACATGAGCAACGGATATTAGAACGGTGGAAATCTGTCCACATTTTTTTTGGTTCCTACCGCCGTGTCTTTGTGAGACGCAGAGTAGAACAGATGATCTCCACATGTGTGGTTCCCACCGTGAAGCATGGTAGGACTATCATTTGTTTTTGAACAGGACAATGACCCAACACACTTCCAGGCTGTTTAAGGGCCATTTGACCAATAAGGAGGGTGATATGTGTTATTTCATAGTTTTGATGTCATCACTATTATTCTACAATGTAGAAAATTGTAAGAATAAAGAAAAACCCTTGAATGAGTAGGTGTGTCCAACTTTTGACTGGTACTGTATCTATGTTTAGCTTTCATTATGAACCATTAAATAAACTGTTTGACAAAGTTATCTGGCTAACTCATTGACCGTGCTTTGTAGTATACCACTCTGTCCAGACAACTGTTCTTTACTCCTGAACGGGCTGGACAATTATCCCTGTGTTTGAGCTTGTGACATATATATATATGTGTGTGTGTGTGTGTGTGTGTGTGTGTGTGTGTGTGTGTGTGTGTGTGTGTGTGTGAGAGAGAGTGTCAGTAAGCCTATGAAAGTCTGTACATATACACTTGTGCATATCTTGTTCTGAGTACACACTTGTGCTCTATTGGTTCCTCATGGGGACTCTGAAGACAGAAGGCCGCATTGTTGCTGTAAAACTATCAGTCATCAAATTTTACAGCCCACTGGAGGGGTCACTCTTACTTGGCAGCTCTTTCAAATAAAAACATTTCTAAATTCACAATTTGATCCATGAAACAAAAACAGAAGACATAAAAATGGTAGTTTCCCTACTGGCTCTACAAGGGGTGGACGGGGACAGGGGAGGGTGGAGGAAAGAGGCTGTATCTTACAATTGGCATTTGACTTGACACTTCTCCTATTGATCAACATGCCCTTTTAGTTGTACACCAACCTAACAGCAGGGATCTTACTCACATTCACAGGTACCATTCCCTTGACCAAGGCCTGTGTGTTGCTGCCCTCCCTGACTGTCGTCACAACTGGTCAGCTCTTCCAGTATGGCTCAGTTTGTACCAAGGACAGTAAAGGGGGGATAAAATATTTCAGAAATCATAAGGAACGTACATTTAAAAACCCATGTTCGTCCTTGGTAGCCAGTTAGACATATTTAAGTTTAACAGTTTCAAGTGACGGGATCTCAGCAGGGACTCTCCCAGTGAGGTGTCCCCTCCTTCTCCAGTAGGACAAGCATCGCAGTGGTGACCTCTTATTGGCTGCTTTAGTTCACACATCCCTTTACAACATCCACAGCCGCCCCCCCCCCACCACAAGGTTCTCTGCTGCTCTGTTTAAGACTGTACACACATAAATATTACCATTACTCTCATTTATATTAGTGTCTTTTTGTTAAGGATTTGTGAATCCTGCTCTCAAAATAAAAAGGTAGTAAAAGTCAAGTTAAGAGTCATCCATGAAGGAAGCACTGGGGGGTGAACCAGGGGTTCTCTGCAGATATGGTCATGAGTGACGTGGCTGTGGGAGAGGAGAAGGGTTATCCTTAGAGCCCTGCCCCACACAGTCGTTTCTGAACGGGGCTGGAACAGAGCCCAGTGGGACACCACCCTGACCCTGGGGGAATGCTGCTATGCCGCCATGAGATACTGGTGGTAGAAGAGGCCGAAGATGGAGGTGGAAAAGAGGCAGGCAGCGATCCACCAGGTGAGGAAGGAGAGGAGGCCACGGAAAAGCAAGGGGGTGAACACTGTTCGCAGGCCCCCGAGGGCCACCGACAACTGGACCACCGATGCCTGGGCCACCACAGCCAGCCCTGGAGCTGCAGTTGCTACTGCAACCACAGCAGGGTCAGAGTTAATCTCCATTGGGCAGGGGAGGTCTTCCTCAGAGTACACCCCCCAGGAGTGTCCACCTATAACACAAAGAGTAGGGTGCTACATTAGCAGTGTGGTGGACTAATGACGGCTGCTAAATGGTTCAATTTAATATATGAGCAAAAATTTCAGATGATGTGCCAAACTCACCTAAGGTTTTTAGCAGGAAGGTTGTATGTAGCAACATTACCAAGGGTGCCACATACTGCAGTGCGATTACACATAGGTAGTAGAAAACACGGGCCACCTTGGAAACAAAAGAAAAAAAGAGTACTCCCTGTCAAGAGGAACTCTTAAAACCCCATTTGTTTTATCATACTCTGCCCATCTGTCAAGGCCAAATGATTGGCTGATTTGAGGCGCCACTCACCATCTTCTGCAGGTCAATGGTGCTGATGCGTCCCGCCTCCTTCTTCATCTGCTCCACGCCCTTCTGGGCCAGGTTGAGGTAGGCCTGGAGGTGGTGCCTCATCATGGCCAGGCGCAGCACACACAGCAGCAGGATGGCCCACAACCGCAACGTGTCATAGGTCTCCTCAGTCATCCTGGTGAGGAGTCAGACACAGCAAGTGTGTGTGTGTGTGTGTGTGAGAGAGTGAGTGAGTGAGTGAGCAGGCGAGCGAGCAAGAGATGGGTGAAGGAATAAGCCAACCCACGTCGACAATTGTGAGAAGATGAGATAGTGTGTGAGAGAATGTGAGGGTATGAAAGCCAGGAGTGACAGGGAGAGGTGGAAAGAGATGTTACAGAGATGTGAAACTTTGGGAAGGCTTCATCCTTTGACCATGCATGTGGTTGAAAAATGTACTGACAAACAAAACAAGGTGAACTTACAAAGGCATACTCTCCTTCCCCAGGGCAGGATTCAGGAAGTAGTCCTTGGTTATAGGCTTCACCCACAGCAGTACCATAATAAGAGGGGAAAGGAAGTTGATATGAAGCAAAGTCCTGGAAGAGAAGAACAAAATAAATGGTCACACATTCTTGTCAGTAAAACGCTTTGCTTATCCAGGAGTACAATGTGAATACTGTATGAGCACTATATGTTTATGGCATACTATCATCTACACTAGAGGTCGACCGATTATGATTTTTCAAAGCCGATACCGACCAAAAAAATCCAATACCGATTTAAAAAAAATGTATTTGTAATAATGACAATTACAACAATACTGAATTAACACTTATTTTAACTTAATATAATACATCACTAAAAACAATTTATCCTCAAGTAGATAATGAAACATGTTCAATTTTGTTTAAATAATGCAAAAACAAAGTGTTGGAGAGCGTAAAAGCGCAATACTTGCTATGTAAGAAAGCTAACGTTCCTTGCTCAGAACATATGAAAGCTGGTGGTTCCTTTTAACATGAGTCTTCAATATTCCCAGGTAAGAAGTTTTAGGTTGTAGTTATTATAGGACTATTTCCCTCTATACCATTTGTATTTCAATAACTATTGACTATTTGACTATTGGATGTTCTTATAGGCACTTTAGTTTTGAAAGTGTAACAGTATAGCTTCCGTCCCTCTGCTCGCTCCTCCCTGGGCTTGAACCAGCAACATAACGACAACAGCCACCATCGAAGCAGCGTTACCCATGCAGAGCAAGGGAAACAACCACCCCAATGCTCAGAGCGAGTGAAGTTTGAAACGCTATTAGCGCGCGCTAACTAGCCAGCCATTTCACTTCGGTCACACCAGCCTCATCTCGGGAGTTGATAGGTTTGAAGTCATAAACAGCGCAATGCTTGACGCACAACGAAGAGCTGCTGGCAAAATGCACGAAAGTACTGTTTGAATGAATGTTTACGCACCTGCTTCTGCCTACCACTGCTCAGTCAGATACTTAGATACTTGTATGCTTAGTCAGATTATATGCAACACCGGACATGCTTGATACTATCTAGTAATATCATCAACCATATGTAGTTAACTAGTGATTATGATTGATTGTTTTTTAGAAGATAAGTTTAATGCTAGCTAGCAACTTACCTTGGCTTACTGCATTTGCATAACAGGCAGTCTCCTTGTGGAGTGCAACGAGAGAGAGGCAGGTCGTTATTGCGTTGGACTAGTGAACTGTATGGTTGCAAGATTGGATCCCCCGAGCTGACAAGGTGAAAATCCGTCTTTCTGCCCCTGAACGAGGCAGTTAACCCACCGTTCCTAGGCCGTCATTGAAAATAAGAATGTGTTCTTAACTGACTTGCCGAGTTAAATAAAGATTAAATAAAGGTGTAAAAAATATATATATTTTTTAAATAAAATAAATACAAATCGGCACCTAAAAATACAGATTTCCGATTGTTATGAAAACTTGAAATCGGCCCTAATTAAATCGGCCATTCCGATTAATCGGTCGACCTCTATTCTACACTCATTGAGGACCAGCCAGTAGACCACATTACTTCTTGGTTTATTCAGATCCCCATTAGCTTTTGCCGATGCAGCAGCTATTCTTCCTGGGGTCCACAAAAAAAACAATAATTTAAAAACTCACACCTACTTCAACCAGCCCATTTATGAATGGGACAACAGTGTAACTGCGGAGGGTGAGGAAGACAGGAGAGAAGAGAGGGACTCACTGTGTGACTTTGGCTGTGGTCAGGTTGAGGGCGTCCAGGTGCATTTGAGCCAATCGTAGGCCGGGAAAGGTGAGGAATGCACCAATCAGAGAGCAGAGCAAGGCCAGGATCAGCTTAAAGGTGAGTTTAGATATGGGACCCCTGGAGAAAAGAACAGACCCAGTTGTACTGGGCTAAAGCGTACGTCACAGTCATACAACTTGTGAAAACGCGCACACACACAGTCCAAGACCCATGCATACTGATAAAAAAAAAGCTCATACTTACTGGGACTCTAACCCCTGGTTTTCCAAAAACTGTGTGGCACTTTCAGAGAAATTTGCAAAACCTAGATTGAAATGAAAACATGATTCAATTTTAAAATTGCCCAGAAAAACAACAATTACAGTACATTAGACAAAACAAATGGAATCTATTCCTCTAGTAACAGATTTAATCTATTCCTCTAATGTAGTGTTCTTCCACCCTGGTCCTAGGGAAGCACAGAGTTTGCAGGCTTTTGTTCACTCTCATCACGAACACAGCTAGTTAGATAGAACTTGATGTGTTAGTACTGGTCTGGAACAACAGCCTGTGGGTCCCAAGGGTTGTAATCACTAGGAAGCAAACGGGACGAAAACGCTAGTTTTCTTTTTCCATTACAAAATGTTGTGCTATGTTTTATACTAATGAATAGGACCCAGGTGCAAGACGGAAGAGCATTGTGGGCTAGCCATACTGACAGATGGCTCATCGCCCACTCACCTGTCTCCAGGCCAAACTCCAGATAGTTCTCAGTGACGATGAGGATGGCCATGGCTTTGACAAAAAAGAAGAAAGCGAAGGTGATGCAGAGCGAGCGCTCGCCACCTTCCTCCAGCTTGAAGTAGAAGGCCGTCAGGGAGAACAGGGTCTTACTGTGGGGCAGGGGAGTTAAGGAAAATGCCAGCAGAAACACACCACTCATGAAATATAGCCTACTAATCATATTGCTGTGAGCCATGGCCGTGTAGAGACATTTCTGGAGTAATGGTGGTGGCTCATTAACATAATGGACTCGAAGGATCAGATGCACGCAACAGTACTCGACAGTGACCCTGCAACAAGCATGCGCACACGCAGTCTAGCTTCTCTCACTCTCTTAGGCAGCGGCTGTCACACATTACCATGGGGCTCAATGGGCCGGGCTTCCTCAGAACTAGAATGGTGTTTTCTGCGGTGCCTTGCTGCAGTGTTTCTAGGGGGCTAAGTAAGGACATAGCGTGCTTCTAGAGCTGCCTTGCATCTCCAAGGTGATGGAGTTCAGCCTTTATTCCACAATCTCTCAGGCCATTCTGAATGGGGAATCATGGTAATGTAGGCAAGCCAATGGATTTGCCTTTTCCTGGGGGTCACAACCAGGATACTAAAGGCTGCATTTAAAAAAAAAAAAAAAAAAAAGGTAACTTAAGAGCTAGTTTCTCTCAAAGGAGCAATGAAGCCCCATTGTCAGAGCTCAGTGAGGCAGCTGCTAATGTAGCCGTAAATACACCTTGGGAAGCAGCCACAGAACGCAAGTGGCAAATTTCGATGCAACATTTCAGCGAGAGTAGCTTTAGCCCACTTCGTTATACCATCACTGATTGTCAGGGTAAATCTAGGCTAACCAACAGGCCACTCAATGGGATGTCTACCTGTTGTGCATTCAACTTCAGAAACGCTTATTGAAATCCCTTTCTGTTAGGTGGAAATCACAGAGCTTGGGAAGAATCCAATGTTCCAATACCTCATACTGTAACTTTACAAAAAATGCAATCTGCTAAATCCATTCCAATTTGGCAGTTTTAAGACTCCATTCCATGGCTGAGGTGTGTTAAGTCGAGGTTAACACAACAGTTGCCCGGCTGCAGCCTCTGGCTCTTTACTTCTCCAAGAGGGTTGCCCGAGAAGGGAATATGAAATCAAGTGTGCCATTAACACACACACACACCATCTTCATCATCCACCTAGCCGTGCAACCCCTCCTCCACGTACCACCCCCTCCCAGTCACCTCTTTTCCCAAGCAAATCAGTCTGGTGGGCTGTGAAAAATTGGGCCTCCAATCTTCCTCAGCAGGCACGCAGGAAATGGCATGCCTTCTGACCGCACTCAGCCAGGGAGCGTGGGAAAGATTGATCCCCATGGACTGCGGCGGAGGATAATGCGTATGATTTGGTGACGCGTCGGCAGAAGAGAGTAGCAGGGAAGCATGTGGTGGCAGGCAGTGGCTGGAGCTGTGTCTGTCAGTTTATGGCTACTTACTGCCGTCTGCCTGCTGAAATGGAACCTGGGAACAATCAAGGCTCTCTCTCACATGTTTTTTTACACTCTCGTAGACAAAGAGATGTTAACCGGCAACAGGTAGGGAACAAAAGGTAGGATTCTCAGTATGTGCACGGAGTGATTAAAAGCAAGAACTCTAATGAAAGTCTTTTACTAGGCCTTTTACAGCACCTGTGTTATCGATTTTGATTTGTGGACAAAATAGGGGCGAGGTACGTTGAGCAGTGTGCAAATAAATAAATAAAACAGCAGAATATGTACCATCGTGCATGTGGTATTGTCACAAGGGGAGAAAAAAAAAACAGTGTTCACTGTTCGCAGTAACGTCTTTTCGTTATGTAATAGACGTTTCGCCATTAATGACTTGGCTTGTCAAACGTTGCCATTCGTTGAGACTGGGGTTCCACTGAAACCCCGACAACCTCTAGACCTGGATCGCTGTTCAGCAGGACATTGTGACAGATGGATGTTATATAGAAGGAATGATCGAAAGAGAGAAAAAGGGATTGGACGATGTACTGACTGAAGGATGCATGACGAAGGCGAGGACGAGCAGGCACCACACCACGCTGATGTTCATCTCCCCAGAGGGCTGGGCCACTGTGTAGTACAGCTCTGTGATCAGATACACCACTGTGGCAGCCACCGTGAAGTCCACCAGCCACTGGAACTCTGGGAAGTAGTGCAACGCTGCAGGAGGACGAAGAGGAGGATGACTGATTTACTGTTCTGTTACTTGGTTGATTTATGACAGTAATTCTGGACTGTGATGATGTGCTCAAATACTGAACGATGAAGATTTGTTGAGGTTTAAGAGGGGAAAACAAAACTGGTTATAAAGATAAGAGGATAACTGAATGGTGCCAGTAGATATGGCCTCATACCTAACGTGTCCACTTCTGTGATACACTTAGTCTCCAGCTGCAGGTCTATGTCCTTGGGAATGGTCAGAGGCTTGTTCTCTATGTGGCCATTGTTCCTCCTGGGACAAAAGACAGAGCGCCAAATCAATACCAGACAGACATGGGAGAAGAGAGAGACAGACATGTCCTATGTTGCAGGCAGGTGTACTCTGTCATTTTTCTGGTCATTAGTCCACCTCTAAAACACGGGCACAGCACAGAGTGCTAAATAAAAATCTACTGCTATCGTGTCAATTTACTGGCTGTCCTAAAGAAAAACACATCATATCCCGGACTATATCAAACTTAATCTGTGTACAAGGTCATTTGGGCATCTGCGAGATAGCTAGCGTCATGGAGGTCACGAAAAACGTGACAAAATACTATGTGCGCACATTTTTTTATTTTTTATTTTTATTTCCTTTATTTAACCAGGTAGGCAAGTTGAGAACAAGTTCTCATTTACAATTGCGACCTGGAACATTGATGAGGCAGAAGGCCGTGTTGTGTTTCTGAGCAGTCAGATAGTTAGCAACAATGACAAGAAGCTGCCATGGGAGGAATCGTAGATGGCTCATTTCAGCTCATTGTATATTTTAATTTTAGTTGATTCATGTCAGGTCTACCCTAATATGGCTAAAATTAGCTAGCTAGCTAACAAACAACTGTAACCATGTATTTGAGAGACACCAAGTGCTCATTGTGCAAATGTATGTTTTCAATAAACATTTGAAGACTGAATATAGTTTACATGTTGTCAACAATCCAAGCCAACCCAGTATGTTTTGGCCCATAGTTGCACACGTGTCGGTTTTGTTGCCTAACAACCAACCAGTCTATTGTCAACCCAACCAAGGCATACTGAGCACTGACGCTAGCTCTTTTGTAGTAAGGAGTAGGGCCCATATAATTCATAAGTCCAATATTTTGTCATAGGGCTACAGGGTGCAACATGCAGTACAGACTGCAGGAGCAGCACACGGCACTGGCTGGGCCAGCTGTTCCTTGGACAAGCCAACCTTTCTAGAGGGCCTCCGGGACACAGGGCAGTGTTTGTTCAGCCATGTGTGTGTGTGCTGGATTCAGAGGACAATACTATGGCAAGACACTGGGGCCAAACTTGAAATGTGTCCAAGGCATCTTTGGGGGACCTGACAGGAAAAAGTGCTCTTGGCTTCACAACAAAAGGAATGGAGATGTGTGGCACAAGCAGGCAAAGGGACAGTGGTCCGTTTTTGAAGCGTAACACGGAACCCAAACCGACATTTCCCAACCCAAGACATTTCGTCTTTCAATCACCCATGTGGGTATAACCAATGAGGAGATGGCACGTGGGTACCTGCTTCTATAAACCAATGAGGAGATGGGAGAGGCTGGACTTGAAGCGCGATCTGCGTCAGAAATAGGAATGACTTCTATTTTAGCCCTTGGCAACGCAGATGCTCGTTGGCACGCACTAGCAGTGTGGGTGAAATAATTGAATAACATGGATTTCAAAATTTATTGATAAAATAACTCAATGTTTATATCCCAGGACAAATTAGCTAGCAACAGCAAGCTAGCTAAATAGGACAAATTAGCTACCAAGTGCAAGCTAACTAGCTAAATTGCCATACATGTTTAATGCTTTTCGACCTGTCAAATTAATGTAATTGGTTCAGAGTTTGTTTTGATATTTTAACCTGCGAGTAGTGATCGCGTTTGGTGTAGGGGGACACAATACATTTATTCACGATAGCGCACGCACGCAGCCGGTTTGGGTTCCGTGTTAGTAAACGTGGCGTTGAGCTCCAACCTGCCTCATGGAGGCCTAGGAATTGGACTAGAACTACGTAATGGCTCCAAGCAAGAATCTAGAAGATAAACTTCATGAGACTTAATTTTCAAATGTTTGAGGACATTTCACATTGCCAAACCTTTTCGTTTTCAATTAGGCTAAAAGGCATGAACACAAAATGGAGATGAGGAATAAATATCAACATAACGTAAGTATTATTTCAGAACTCGCCATAGTATCGTCATGACTTCTACCTGAAACCATTACATGGGGTTGGCCCTAAAGCTTTTTTTGTTGGGAGTCTTAAACTACGGTTTATACACTACTGAAAGATGTCACCTGCATGGCCAGGACTGACCAACCATTCAAGGTTCTCCCACCTTAACTCACTACCGTAAGACAGCCAGAGACCATTCTCGAAGGCAAGGCAAGGCAAACAAACAAAAAATATGTCAGTCCTCTCACTTCAAACGGGCCTTGAACAAGCCTCCTAAACACATCAGCTTAATCTCTCAAATGCTACGCCCGTGTTCACCATCCATCTCACACGTCTGCCTTTCCTTCCTGCCTGATGAGAGGTGCCACTCGCTCCCCTCTGCTCCACCCCCCCCCCCCCTCCTTACCGGTCTTTCTTGCTCTTAGTTTTTTGTTGCTTTCCGGCAAGGCTCCTCAACTCATCTTCCGTAGGGTGCTGGTACCACCGCAGACTGGGAAAGGAGGAGACAAGTGAGTAATCAAGGTAGCTTTAGAACTACACCAGTGGTCCCATGTCCTGGAGGGATGAAGGGTGTTCAGGCTTTTATACATCACTCAATTAACTAACCAATACATCAGTTGGATTGTTGTTTTTTTGTGTTGTGCAAGAACAATATATTTACACAGGCTATGGCCCACTAGGACCAGTATTGGTGACGTTATACCTCACATACCCCAAAAAGTGAGCCCTTCTATTGTTTGTGGTTCCAGGCCTTCATGATTGAAAATGATTAGGACCATCAATTAGCAAACAATCTGGGTTTTGCGATAATTTACCTTAGAAAATACACAAAAGACATCCCTCAAAGCATCAAAGCAAATTCAATGTATTCAAGACAACTAATACACCTATGACAAATACTTGCCAGAAGTTTACAAAGAGGGTAGTTATCGCGTCCTTTGAGGACTGTACTTAAAACAAGAGCTAATTTAAGAGCAGCCTTTTGAAGACTAACATTTCACGCAAACTCTAACTTTGTCACAAGCCCTGAGAGGCATAGGCGTGAGGGAGGGATGGAGGGCTTGTTTTCATTCATTCATCTTTATTTATTTAATTATTAGGGGAAACTTAATTGCAGATCTCTCTGAAGCAACACTGAGCCTCCTGTTTGGGCTAAAAAAATTTTTTTTAAATGCATTAACAGCCCCCTAGAAAAAAAACAAGCACTGGTGAATTATTAAGTGTTTTCTGGGGAGCTGTTTACTCAAAACCACATATCGCACTAATTAGAGGAAACGAGACGGGTGCTTTATTTGTATTGCCCGTCCTCTCGGGTTCTCCCAATATTTGATGATGCCCTTTGGTCTATGCGACGCAACTTAAATTATTATTATTTTTTATTCCCTTTCAGCAGACAATGAATAAAGAGACTGTGTACAAATTTAGCAAATACTATTTCCCGCATTGTCAAGACTTGAAATGAATTGTTCTGATGGGAAAACCACTGAGGAGATTAAATCATGGCTCTTAAATACACCATTAAAAACAATGTCAGGTACAGAGTTCTACATTACCTGCCACTGCAGAGTAGCCATCTTGCAAAGGAATAATGAGGAATGATCTTCTGAATTACACTGGCCATTACCATAGTAACCACCAGCTGCACACCGATCACCCCCTGAGGGAGGGAAAACTCAAGTTATAATTTAATAGGAATTGGACAGATATGAAATACATACAGTTGAAGTAGGAGGTTTACATACACCTTAGCCAAATACATTTAAACTCTGTTTTTCACAATTCCTGAAATGTAATCCTTGTAAAAATTCCCCGTCTTAGGTCAGTTAGGATCACCACTTTATTTTAAGAATGTGAAATGTCAGAGTAACAGTAGAGAGAATTATTTATTTCAGATCTCTTTCTTTCATTACATTCCCAGTGGATCAGAAGTTTACATACACTCAATTAGTATTTGGTAGCATTGCCTTTAAATTGTTAAACTTGGGTCAAATGTTTTGGGTAGCCTTCCACAAACTTCCCACAATAAGGTGTGAATTTTGGCCCATTCCCACTGACAGAGCTGGTGTAACTGAGTCAGGTTTGTCGGCCTCCTTACTCACACACGCCTTTTCAGTTCTGCCCACACATTTTTTATGGGATTGAGGTCGGGGCTTTGTGATGGCCAATCCAATACCTTGACTTTGTTGTCCTTAAGCCATTTTGCCACAACTGTATGAAGTATGCTTGTATGGTCCATTTGGAAGACCCGTTTGCGACCAAGCTTAACTTCCTGACTGATGTCTTGAGATGTTGCTTCAATATATCCACAATTTTTCTTTCTCATGATGCTATCTATTTTGTGAAGTGCACCATTCCCTCCTGCAACAAAGCACCCCCACAACATGATGCTGCCACCTCCGTGCTTCACGGATGGGATGGTGTTCTTTGGCTTGCAAGCCTCCCCCTTTTTCCTCCGAACATAACGATGGTCATTATGGCCAAACAGTTCTATTTTTGTTTCATCAGACCAGAGGACATTGCTCCAAAAAGTACGATCTTGTCCCCATGTGCAGTTGCAAACCGTAGTCTGACTTTTTTATGCCGGTTTTGGAGCAGTGGCTTCTTCCTTGCTGAGCGGCCTTACAGGTTATGTCGATATAGGACTCGTTTTACTGTGGATATAGATACTTTTGTACCAGTTTCCTCCAGCATCTTCACAAGGTCCTTTGCTGTTGTTCTGGGATTGATTTGCACTTTTCGCACCAAACTAAGTTCATCTCTAGGAGGCAGAATGCGTCTCCTTCCTGAGCGTTATGACGGCTGTGTGGTCCCATGGTGTTTATACTATTGTTTGTACAGGTGAATGTGGTACCTTCAGGTGTTTGGAAATCACTCCCAAGGATGAACCAGACTGTGGAGGTGGAAGTCTACAATTTTTTTTCTGAGGTCTTGGCTGATTTCTTTTGATTTGCCCATGATGTCAGGCAAAGAGGCACTGAGTTTGAAGGTAGACCTTGATATACATCCACAGGTACACCTACATTTGACTCAAATGATGTCAATTAGCCTATCTGAAGCTTCTAAAGCCATGACATAATTTTCTGGAATTTTCCAAGCAGTTTAAAGGCACAGTCATTTTAGTGTATGTAAACTTCTGACCCACTGGAATTGTGGTACAGGGAACTAACTGAAGTGAAATAATACGTCTGTAAACAATTGCTGGAAAAATTACTTGTGTCATGCATAGATGTCCTAAGCGACTTACCAAAACTATAGTTTGTTAACAAGAACTTTGTGGAGTGGTTGAAAAACTAGTTTTATCTATTATAAATCGATCATTTCAATAAGCATTTTTCTACGGCTGGCCATGTTTTCCACCTGGCTACCCCTACCCCGATCAACAGCCCTCCACAGCAACTCGCCCAAGCCTCCCCCATTTCTCCTTCAACCAAATCCAGATTGCTGATGTTCTGAAAAAGCTGCAAAATCTGGACCACTACAAATCAACCCCTATTACGAGCCTGTTCAACCTCTTTCGTATCGTCTGAGATTCCCATAGATTGGAAAGCTGCCGTGGTCATCCCCCTCTTCAAAGGGGTGACACTCTAGACTAGAGGTCGACCGATTAATCGGAATGGTCGATTAATTAGGGATGATTTCAAGTTTTCATAACAATCGGTAATCAGCATTTTTGGACACCGATCATGGCCGATTACATTAGACTCCATAAATATACTGCGTGGCAGGCTGACTACCTGTTATGCAAGTGCAGCATGGAACCAAGATAAGGTGCTAGCTAGCATTAAACATATATTTTAAAAAAACAATCAATCTTAACATAATCACTAGTTAAACTAGTAATATCACCAACCATGTGTAGTTATCCAGCTTGTCCTGCGTTGCATATAATCGATGCGGCGCCTGTTAACTTATCATTGAATCACAGCCTACTTCGCCAAACAGGTGATTCAACAAGGGCATTCGCAAAAAAAAGCACTGTCGTTGCACCTAACCATAAACATCAACGCCTTTCTTAAAATCAATACACAAGTATATATTTTTAAACCTGCATATTTAGTTAATATTGCCTGCTAACATTTATTTATTTTAACTAGGGAAATTGTTCTGTGCAACAGTCAGGGTATATGCAGGAGTTTGGGCCGCCTGGCTCGTTGTGAACTGTGTGAAGACTATTTTTTCCTAACAAAGACTTGGCGAAGTTGGCAAAGTAGGATGATTTAACAAAAGCGCATTTGCGAAAAAAGCAATCATTGCACGAATGCACCCAACCATAAACATCAATGCCTTTCTTAAAATCAATATACAGAAGTATATATTTTTTTAAACCTGCATATTTAGTTAAAAGAAATTAATGTTAGCAGGCAATATTAAATAGGGAAATTGTGTCACTTCTCTCGCGTTCATTGCACGCAGAGTCAGGGTATATGCAGCCGTTTGGACCGCTTGGCTCGTTGCAAACTAATTTTCCAGAATTTAACGTAATTATGACATAACATTGAAGGTTGTGCAATGTAACAGCAATATTTGGACTTATGGATGCCACCTGTTAGATAAAATACGGAACGGTACTGTATTTCTCTGAAAAAACAAACATTTGGTTTTCGAAATGATAGTTTCTGGATTTGACCATATTAATGACCTATGGCTCGTAATTCTGTGTGTTATTATATTATAATTATGTCAATGATTTGATAGAGCAGTCTGACTGAGCGGTGGTAGGCAGCAGCAGGCTCGTAAGCATTCAGTCAAACAGCACTTTCCTGCATTTACCAGCAACTCTTCGCTGTACTTCAAGCATTGAGCCGTTTATAACTTCAAGCCTATCAACTCCCGAGATTAGGCTGGCAATACTAAAGTACCTATTAGAACATCCAATAGTCAAAGGTATATAAAATACAAATGGTATAGAAATAAATAGTCCTATAATAACTACAACCTAAAACTTCTTACCTGGGAATATTGAAGACTCATGTTAAAAGGAACCACCAGCTTTCATATGTTCTCATGTTTTGAGCAAGGAACTTTTTACATGGTACATATTGCACTTTTACTTTCTTCTCCAACACTTTGTTTTTGCATTATTTAAACCAAATTGAACATGTTTCACTATTTATTTGAGACTAAATTGGTTTTATTGATGTATTATATTAAGTTAAAATAAGTTTTCATTGGTCATTCAGTATTGTTGTAATTGTCATTATTACAAATAAATACATAAAAATCAACTGATTAATCGGTATCAGCTTATTTTGGTCCTCTAATAATCGGTATCGGCGTTGAAAATCGTGATCGGTCGACCTCTATTCTAGACCCAAACTGCTACAGACCTATATCTATCCTAACCTGCCTTTCTAAGGTCTTCGAAAGCCAAGTTAACAGATTAACAACCATTTCGAATCCCACCATACCTTCTCCGCTATGCAATCTGGTTTCAGAGCTGGTCATGGATGCACCTCAGCCACACTCAAGGTCCTAAACGATATCATAACCGCCATCGATAAGAGACATTACTGAGCAGCCGTATTCATCGACCTGGCTAAGGCTTTCGACTCTGTCAATCACAACATTCTTATTGGCAGACTCAAAAGCCTTGGTTTCTCAAATGATTGACTCGCCTAGTTTACCAACTACTTCTCTGATAGAGCCCAGTGTGTCAAATCGGAGGGTCTGCTGTCCGGACCTCTGGCAGTCTATGGGGGTGCCACAGGGTTCAATTATCGGGTTGACTCTTCTCCGTATACATCAATGATGTCGCTCTTGCTGCTGGTAATTCTTTGGATCCACCTCTACGCAGATGACACCATTCTGTTTACCTCTGGCCCTTCTTTGGACACTGTTAACTAACCTCCAGACGAGCTTCAATGCCATACAACTCTACTTCCGTGGCCTCCAACTGCTCTTAAATGCAAGTAAAACTAAATGAATGCTTTTCAACCGATCGCTGCCCGCACCTGCCCGCCCATCCAGCATCACTACTCTGGACGGTTCTGACTTAGGTATTTGTAGTTATCCACATATTCTAGGTGTCTGGTTAGACTAAACTCTCCTTCCAGACTCACATCTCCAATCCGAAATTAAATCAAATTAATTTAAATCAAATTAAAATTAATTTTCACTCCTGCTGCCAAACATACCCTCATAAAACTGACCATGCTACCGATCCTCGACATCGGCGATGTCATTTACAAAATAGCCTCCAACACTCTACTCAACAAATTGGATGCAGTCTATCACAGTGCCATCCGTTTTGTCACCAAAGCCCCATATACTACCCACCACTGCAACCTGTACGCTCTCGTTGGCTGGCCCTTGCTTCATACTCGCTGCCAAACCCACTGGCTCCAGGTCATCTACAAGTCTCAGCTAGGTCCCCGCCTAATCTCAGCTCACTGGTCACCATAGCAGCACCCACCCGTAGCACGCGCTCCGGCAGGTATATCTCACTGGTCACCCCCAAAGCCAATTCTTCCTTTGGCCGCCTTTCCTTCCAGTTCTCTGCTGCCAACGACTAGAACGAACTGCAAAAATCGCTGAAGCTAGAGACTCATATCTCCCTCACTAGCTTTAAGCACCAGCTGTCAGAGCAGCTCACAGATCACTGCACCTGTACATAGCCCATCCAACTACCTCATCCCCATACTGTATTATTTATGTATCTTGCTCCTCTGCACCCCAGTATCTCTACTTGCACATTCTACCATTCCAGTGTTTAATTGCTATATTGTAACTACTTTGCCACCATGGCCTATTTATTGCCTTACCCTACCTCATTTGCACATGCTGTATATAGACTTTTTTCTACTGTATTATTGACTGTATGTTTGTTTATTCCATGTGTAACTCTGTTGTTCTACATGTCGAACTGCTTTGCTTTATCTTGGCCAGGTCGCAGTTGCAAATGAGAACTTGATCTCAACTAGCCTACTCGGTTAAATAAAAGGTTACACTAAGAGCATAACATTTCTACACCCTAATTTTCTAATTCTAGTCCAACCAATTACACCCTCCCCCCATGGGTCAGGTCTGTGCGCGGCTCTGCGGCCCATCCCGTGCCCCTGCCCTCTTGCATGGAACCTTCAACCTTGCGCGCGTTCAATGGATGCAGCTGGAGAACTGCAAGGCAATCCCACTGTGCGCCACTCGGGAGCCATGACCAATATATATTGTCCTGCTAATAACAGGGTTAATAATATATCTGAGAATATCCAGCAGGCTTTTATATAATTCTAAATTAATAATAATAATATATAATAAAAAAATTACAATATTTGAGATGATTTTGTTTTCAAATAATGTAGAATTGGTGAGAAAAAGGTGATTCTTGAACATGGGGTCTCTCACTAATTTAATTTTGCTACTAATTTGTAAATTAAGCCAGTTTGTTATTTAGAATGATTTATTTCTGTTTTTAGAGGGAGAGAAACCTACAATCATCTCATGGGTCTCCCAGTCAAGGGCGGCACGGGTATTGAACCAGCATCTGTAGCAATGCAGCTTGCACTGTTATGCAGTGTCTTAGACCGTTGCACCACTGTACAACGTGAACAGTCGGGAGTGGACTACAGTACTACAGTAAGAGCAAACTAATCCTAACAAAATAAAATAAAAACCTTAGTGTAACAGTTTTAGTAAGTAATAGTGAAGTCGTGCACAATTAGTTTCTATTTAGGTTTATGTCACCCATTCACTGTCAGTTAGAGACACAGTAGGACCAAAAAGCATAATCAGTAACCCCCTTGCGTTGGTCTGGAGCAACGAAGCAGTGACGCAGGGTACCGTACTAAACCACAAATTACCTAAATCAAACAGCATAATCTCAACATTTTCAGTTGAGCAACCACTGTACGTGCACACTAGACGGTCAAATTGGATTTATTTGCTCTCAAGTGGTTTTTAGTCTGTTTTATCGCATATCTTGTTGCTTGCTAGTTAGCTACTCTGTTGACCATTTGACAAGAACATGTGGTAGCCAACTAGCTTGAGAATGGTTTACAAACAAATTAGTGAATGTACTCGAAAGCTAAACAGCTACCTAGTTAGCTAGTTTGACTGCTGTGGCTAGCCAAAAATAACTCATTTAAAAAGTTGGATCAGCTTCTCCTTTGAGCCTTTAAAAGTGTTCTTACACTGACTTTGAACATTCAAAAAAACTGGGAAATGTTCATGACAGGCATTGTTGTCACGTTAGCTTGCTATACAACTTCTGAGTGATAGGGAGCATGAGCACCACCAATCAGCCTACACCACCGTGCACACACACAGGTCGTTACTATGACAACTAGCGTAGCCATGTCAGAAAATGGACTTCAGTCTGAACACAAATCCACATTTGGTCACTTGTAACTGGTTTGAACAGTCAGTATACCGAATGGGATTTGAAAAAGGCCTGCAGTGTGAACAAGGTAGATGCATTACCATGTGTATGGGATCCAACCTGTGGCCTTCACTTCTGATGAGAGCATCATTCATTTGGCTTTGGTATGCATGGTCTCTTGTAGTATTGGCACAACAAGGATAATTCGTGCTTAATTTGATACAGCCTAGCCAAAAGGTATACAGGGTGGAAGTGGTGGATTTGAGATTTGAGTATTAGTGCTGCATTTGTTGGGGGGAGGGGGGATACAGTTAGATATCACAATATTATTTTGAATACTATTACAGTGGACTCGGAAAGTAATCAGACCCCTTCACTTTGTCCAAATCTTGTTACATTACAGCCTTATTCTAAAATTGATTAAATTGTATTTTTCCCCCTCATCCATCTTCACACAATACCCAATAACAACAAAGCAAAAACAGTTTAGAAATGCTAGCTAATTTATATAAAAAAAATTAACTGAAATATCACATTTACATACAGTGGGGCAAAAAAGTATTTAGTCAGCCACCAATTGTGCAAGTTTTCCCACTTAAAAAGATGAGGCCTTTAATTTCCATCATAGGTACACTTCAACTATGACAGACAAAATGAGAAACAAAATCACATTGTAGGATTTTTAATGAATTTATTTGCAAATTATTTTCTAATTTTGTCTGTCATAGTTGAAGTGTACCTATGATGAAAATTACAGGCCTCTCATCTTTTTAAGTGGGAGAACTTGCACAATTGGTGGCTGACTAAATACTTTTTTGCCCCACTAAGTATTCAGACCATTTACTCAGTACTTTGTTGAACCAACTTTGGCAGCGATTACAGCCTTGTATCTTATTGGGTATGACGCTGCACATATATATTTGGGGAGTTTCTCCCTTCACTGCAGATCCTTCAAGCTCTGTCATGTTGGATAGGGAGCGTCGCTGCACAGCTATTTTCAAGCCTTTCCAGAGAATTCCGAGCTCTGGCTGTGCCACTCAAGGACATTGAGACTTGTCCCGAAGCCACTCCTGCGTGTGCTTAGGGCCGTTGTCCTGTTGGAAGGTGAAACTTCGCCCCTGTCTGAGGCCCTGCACACTCTTGAGCAGGTTTCAATCAAGGATCTCTGTACTTTGCTCTGTTCATCTTTCCCTCAATCCTGACCAGTCTCCCAGTCCCTGTCGCTGAAAAACATCCCCACAGCATGATGCTGCCGCCACCATGCTCCACCGTAGGGATGGTGCCAGGTTTCCTCCAGACGTGACACTTGGCATTCAGGCTAAAGAGTTCAATCTTGGTTTCATCAGACCAGGCCTCGATTCTCATGGTCAGACTCCTTCAGGTGCTTTTTGGCAAATTCCAAGCGGGCGGTCATGTGCCATTTAATGAGTTGCTTCCGTCTGACCACTTTACCATAAAGGCCTGATTGGTGGAGTGTTGCAGAAATGGTTGTCCTTCTGGAAGGTTCTCCCATCTCCACAAAGGAACTCTGGAGCTCTGCCAGAGTGACCATCGGGTTCTTGGTCACCTACCTGACCAAGGCCCTTCTCCCCCAATTGCTCAGTTTGGCAAGGCAGCCAGCTCTAGGAACAGTCTTGGGGGTTCAAAACTCCTTCCATTTAAGAATGATGGAGGCCACTGTGTTCTTAGGGACCTTCAATGCTGCAGAAATGTTTTGGTACCCTTCCCCAGATCTGTGCTTTGACACAATCCTGCCTGAGTGCTACGGACAATTCCTTCGACCTCATGGCCTGGTTTTTGCTCTGACATGCACTGTCAATTGTGGGACCTTATATAGACAGGTATCTGACTTTCGAAATCATGTCCAATCAGTTGAATTTCCCACAGGTGGACTCCAATCAATTTGTAGAAACATCAAGGATGATCAATGAAACAGGATGCACCTGAGCTCAATTTCAAATCTCATAGCAAAGGGTCGGAACACTAGTAAATTAGGTATTTCTGTTTTAGTTTTATTATTATTATTATTTGTAAACCTTTCTAAAAACCTGTTTTCGCTTTGTCATTATGAGGTATTGTGTGTAGATCGATTACATGTTTACTTCATCAATTTTAGAATAAGGCTGTAAGGTAAAAAAAAAAAAAAGAAATGGAAAAAAGGGGTCTGAATACTGTGTATCAATATTTGACTACAAGTCCAGTGCTTTCAATAGAAACTTTTCCAGTATTTTCCACCTTATAAATTAACTAGACTTTTCATTTAAAAGTTTAAATTCGCTAGTCAAGTCTGTGAAGCCTTCTCCCGCTAGAATGAACAATATGCATCTTCTAGTGATCTATTGACAGGACATGTGCCTTTGTCACAAAGCGAGCGATGACAGGAAACTGCTGGTTTGTCAGTCTGCGGTTTGTCCTGCCTCTGTGTTGTTTTTGTTTGCGATGTCGTTGGCTGCATTCACATTTATTTTCACGAATGGAGAGCATGATGCTTCTTCATCGTCTCCTGTGAGTGAATTTACACATCCCATGTAAGTGTTAACGATGAGTTCTAATCCACTTAATAATTCATCTTCTTTCACATGTATCATAGGTCTTTAACCAGCCACTGAGTCGGGGCACATAGGCTATTTACTGTTCCTTGATTGACGACCAAACTTGTGTTGACTAGTTCATAAAAGGCGTCAAACTGCCTGAATAAGGGGCCTCCAGCGTGGCGCAGAGGTGTCACTACAGACCATGAGGGGTGCACAATTGGCCTAGTGTCGTCCGGGTCTGGCCGGCCAGAATGTCCTTGTCCCATCGCACTCGAGCAACTCCTGTGGCGGGCCGGGAGCATGCACATTGACTTCGGTCGCCAGTTGTACCGCGTTTCCTTAGACACATTGGTGCGGCTGGCTTCTGGGTTAAGCGAGCAGTGTCCCAAGAAGGAGTGTGGCTTGACAGCGTCGTGTTTCGGAGGACGCATGGCTTTCGACCTTCGCCTCTCCCGAGTCCGTACGGGAGTTGCAGCTATGGCTTGCGAAGAAAATGGTACAATAAAAAAAATAAACTGACTGAATAAAGTCAATCTCCAATATCCCTTTGCTATTCATAAATCATATAAATACGTTGTATGTCCATAGTGACAAGTAAACCAACGATTGTGTGTATTTTCCCAATATTCTAAGCCCATGTCGAGACTTGCCAGCGACCCCTAAAGTGACTCGTCAGTGTAGCAAAAGTAATGGGTTGTTCGCGACCGAACGGCTGTTTTAAAAAACTTATTTTAGGTGAACGGAATCAAATCATCGGAGAGAGAGACATTTATTTGGCTCCCTAATTTGCATACTAGGCTACTACTGCTTTTGTGCAATTATCTGCAGATAAATTATGAAAACATTTGATGAAGATGTTGAATATAAAAGAAAACAGATTGAGCATTATAAAAGCTAATGTCATGATACTTACAATGCCTTCAGAATGTACACACCCCTTGACTTATTCCACATTTTGTTGTGTTACAGCCTGAATTCAAAAATCAGCCATCTGTATACAATACCCCATAAAGACAGTGAAAACATGTTAGATGTGTGCACATTTTGACAGGAAATACAGAAAGACAAATGTACATAAGTATTCACAACCATGAGTCAATACATCAACTTTGGCAGTGATTACAGCGGTTTGTCTTTCTAGATAAGTCTCTAACATGCTGACCAAACCGGACACGCATACGCGTCTGTGCACAGTGAACCTTTTTTTTTTTGTGAGATACACAAGGCAATTCTAGGTCTTGTGGCATATTTTGGTTAACCTATCCCCAATTCAATGAAATTGCAACCCTCTGCATGAACAGCGCATTCTTCCATCACATGTGCAACTTATTCTCAAGATCTTGTACACGAATGAGATGCTATTGAGCCCAAACTACTACACTGTCTGAGCCAAGGACTTACATGCTTTCTGGTAAGTTTTGATTACAATATTTGGTGGGGTGAATAATTTTATATGACATGCATGATTTGTTGTTTACTAGTAAATAGTGGCCTACAGCAAAGTGTGTTTAAATCATTTCTAACTTGTTAACAATTTTTGCTAGTTAGTTTTTGCTACCATGTGGATTTTAGCTTGCTTGCGTCTGCTAACTGAGGAGTGTTAATTCACCTGTTTCCATACACGTTTCATTTTTAAACAACTCCTTTGTAAGATAAATGTTTTATCCAACTTATTAACTATTTATCTGTACATGGAATTTAAAAATATATATATTTTTACTAAATTTCTTTCTAATCTTTATAGGAAAATGCCACGGGCACTATCTGATGTGTGAAGACATTTCCCTGCAGCCAATGTAGAAGGAAAAGCAGTGTACATTTGTAAACACTCTGCCAAATCATATGTTGGACCACAGAAGGTATTTGCACTGGTGACAGACAATGCTGAGAACATGAAGGATGCTGGGTCTAAAGTGGAGGAGTCCTACCCATTGGCTGTGCTGCTCATGCATTGAATCTGCTCCTCAAAACACTCTACAAGAGAGCCAAGGAAATGGTTAGGTATTTGAAGGGTCATCAAGTTATAGCAGCAATCTACCTCAGTAAGCAAAGTGAGAAGAATAAGAGCACCACATTGAAGCTGCCCAGCAACACTCATTGGGGTGGTGTCATCATATTTGACAGTCTCCTGGTGGGGAAGGAGTCTCTCCAAGAAATGGCCAGATCACAGTCTGCCGATATGGACAGCCACATCAAGAGGATCCGGATTATGTATTTTGGGAGAGAGTGGTAAGCAGCCTGAAACCTATAGCAGTAGCCATTGCACGGATTGAAGGAGACAATGCCATCCTGTCTGATGTTCAGACTCTGCTTGCAGATGTAAGAGAATAAATCCGTACTGCCCTGCCCACTTCACTGTTACTCCAAGCAGAGAAAACTGCAGTTTTGAAAAACATCAAAAAGCGTGAAGACTTCTACCTGAAGCTCGTACATGTTGGACACCAAGTATGCTAGCAAGAGCATCCTGTCTGGTGCAGAGATTAACAAGGCCTATGGTGTCATCACTACCGTGTCTCGCCACCTTGACCTGGATGAGGGCAAGGTTCTTGGCACTCTGGCAAAGTACACTTCCAAGCAAGGGCTTTGGGATGGAGATGCAATATGGCAGTCATGCCAACATATTTCCTCAGCCACCTGGCGGAAGGAACTTTGGGGATCTTTGGGGAAGGCAACCAAAGCTTTTGGGGAGATGCAATGGATCATTGGGGATCATTCAATATTCCCTTTCTTTTGTTGTTCTGTGAAATCATCTCATGTGAAAAGTCAACTCATTTAATTGAAGTTCAATTTGTAAGTACATTTTATTACTATTTTACATTTCCATGTATTTCTATTTTAAGAATTTGCAATTGTCTACTTATGATAAGGTAAAAGGTTTGTTTGTCTCCATATGATACATATATCCAATGCAAACATCTACATTGAAATGGTATTAATTTGCATATAGTTCCATTAATTCCCTTCTTTGGGGAAGCTTTGGTTGCCTTCCCCAAAGATCCCCACCTATTGAATATTCCCCAAAATGTGCAATCCTAGGAGTAACTAACATTTTATTGATCCATCCTCAGTTCTCTTATCACAGCCATTAAACTCTAATTGTTTAAAAAGTCACCATTACCCACATGGCAAAATCCTTGAGCGGTTTCCTTCCTCTCCGGCAATGAAGTTCAGAAGGACGCCTGTATCTTTGTCGTGACTGGGTGTATTGACACACCATCCAAAGTGTATTTAATAACTTCACCATACTCAAAGGGATACTTAATGTCTGCTTTTTTTGTTTTACTCATCCACCAATAGGTGCCGTTTTTTGCAAGGCATTTGAAAAAAAAAAAATGGGTCTTTGTGGTTGAATTTCCCTGCAATTCTATATTGTTTCTCAACAGGGAATCAATGTTTATGACAGAATCCATGCTCTTGACAGAACACAACCTTTATTCTTAGGTTTTTGCAACAATACATTCAATTGAAAGAGTCGTTTTTCAGACTAGATTACTAATCTACCGCCCTCCCTCAAAGTCCCACCCACAGTGATTGACAGGTCTGAAACCCTACCAATTCTGTGACTCAAACACATCCTGCCCCCTCCCACCCACAGTGAATGATTGACAGGCCAAACAGTTAAAAGGATTATTCCCCCAAATTACAAAACAAAATTGGTTTCCTTACCTTAAGTATCCAGAGCAGCAGAGCCAATAAAATACATCATTTGAAGAACAAACATCAGTGTGGCAATTTATATCTTGCAGCAAAACAGTAACTATGGCTTTAATCTCAAAACAGATTTTCTGTTTAAAAAGGTCACTTACTTAGAAAATACCCCCGATCATATAGGCGATATCCAAAACAACGCAACACACTGAATTCATACATGTTCAGTCATTTTAAAGTTGTCTCTCTACTCAATACACAACAAATCTTACAACGCTGGGAGGTAAAGTCGTTAAAGTATTTAATAACTTAGTTGTGTATTTCGGGTGGAATCAAGAGAGGTAAGCAAAATACAGCTTCTTCTTTAATAACTCGCTGGCTGGCTACTTCTTCTAGTTGGCTGGCTACTCCATGTACGCCTACTTACAGAAAACATTGTTAGGAAAGAGAAAGGGTTGTACAACTGAATGTATTCAACTTAAATGTCTTCCGCATTTAACCCACCCCCCTCTGTTAGTTGGCTGTACCTGCGCCAAAACTATAACTTGTTCTCCATCTTCTTTTTAAATAGTGACCCAACATGTTTTCAGCACTTTGATTTCCCTGACGGACCAAAACTCGTTTCTCTGCAGCAGACATATGTTTGGAAAATCAAATCACAGTACTGAATTACAATACATATAGAATCATGAGAATAGCAATATCGCCACCTAAGTAAAGTGATAATATCGTATAGTGAGGTGCGGGACCGTGCTGCTCAATGCGCTTGCAATGTCAGGGTTGTGGGTTGGATTCCCATGTGGGACCAGTGTAGGGGGAAAAAACATGTATGCACTCTCACTACTGTAAGTCAATCTGGATAGGAGTGTCTGCTAAATTACTAAAATGTACAGTACTGGGCCTAGACTACGGTGTAGCTGTTCATTTAAAGAAAAATAGCCGACTATTTGTGCAATTTGTCTCATTAAAACAGTGCAAGGCACTGAAAAATCACTGCCAAGCAAAGAATGGAAGTCTTGTTTACATTTGATTAGATTACATCAATTTGGGAACTTCTACAGTGACCTTCAACTGAGTTGAGATAGGGACAGTTAAGAGTGGAAAGCTGGTTTAGTTGTCCCTCAATGTCATTTCACCTTCTTGTCCTCCCGACCAACACACGAGAGTAAAGATAAGCTTTTTTTCCTAAAGACCCGCAGATATTGTAGGTCATAACCAATGTAAAAAAAAAAAGAAAATAGAAATCTGGCACTGAGCAAATTTCAGGTCTGCTGAGAACAAAACTTGAACATCGTGAAAATTGTGTGCAACTTCCAGCACACATTTACTCAGAACACTGAGGCTGTACACACTTTAAGTTACAGTTTTAACAGAGGCCAAGTAGGCTACTGTGGCTATTTGATCATAATGTAGGCCTACGAGGGGCCTACCATAAAAAAATAATGGTGAAAAATGCAACCCATAACATTTTAACATGGAAATAGCTGTTCTATCATTCAGCCTACAGTAGCAGCAAATGTGTTCAATGTAAGCCTACATTCCATGAGACTTTTGAAAAACAAAAAAACAAGGGCTACACATTAACCTGTTCATCCACTTGTCCTTCAGACAAGGTGACTGAAAATGTGTTGTTTGATGCTAGAAACTACTTTACAAAATAAAATTAATTATTATTCCCATACCATTATTACAGAGAATCCAAAATGATGCTAGCCTCTGGCTATTGGCTACTTAGCTTATTCAAGACAGTCTCAATACAACACAACTTAAGACAAACAAAGCCCTTTACCTGACCTTTTTTAATTTTTTTTACCTTTATTTAACTAGGCAAGTCAGTTAAGAACAAATTCTTATTTTCAATGATGGCCTAGGAGCAGTGGGTTAACTGCTTGTTCAGGGGCAGATCGACAGATTTGTACCTTGTCAGCTCGGGGGTTTGAACTTGCAACCTTCCGGTTACTAGTCCAATGCTCTAACCACTAGTCTACCCTACCGGAGCGCCACGTCTAGGTCCAAGAGGCTTCTAAACAGATTCTACCCCAAGCCATTAGATTCCTGAACAGCTAATCAAATGCCTACCCAGACTATTTGCATTGCCCCCCCCCCCCCCCCCGCTACTTTCTGTTATTATCTATACGTAGTCACTTTAAATAACTCTACCTACATGTATGTAATTACCCCTGACACAGGTGCCCCCGGCACATTGTTCCTGTACCCCCTGTATTACGCCTCGCTATTGTTATTTACTACTGCTCTTTATATGTTATTCTTATGTCTTACTTTTTTAGGGATTTTCTTAAAACTGCATTGTTGGTTAAGGGCTTGTAAGTAAGCATTTCACTGTAAGGTCTGTTGTATTCAGCACATTTGAAAATTACAATTCGATTTGATTTTCGTCCTTGGAAGATAACAGGTTACGGGCTGTTAGGGAAGAAACTGAACAAATAATTTCCAACAATGGAGTAGGCTACACAGCAGCAAGGTGCACTTCTTCTGTTATGATATACAACTGCAGAAACAAAGAAGTGAGACCATTAAATGTTTTTATTGGCACATTTGAGGCACTTGCAAAAACAGCCATCAGTGCAATAAAAAAAAATGTGTGACTCTCAGCACCTATTATGCTCATCCGAGAACAAGCAGCACTCAACAGTGGGAAGCTGGTCCTGTGATAGCCAGCTTAGGCTTTAGCACAGGGGATTTCATTTCAACCCTTACGGATCAATACTCTCTTAAACAGGCTGGGTAGAATCATTCATATCGTGCTCTTACTTTACACGCTCAGTGTAGGGTAGTCCAACTTTTACACACTGATGGCTGTTTTTGCAAGTGCCTTAGCCATATCAGCACGTACTCATGTGGATGTGCGCCCGCACACACAAATGTAGGCCCTTGAATAGCACAAAATCTTAGACACATTTTTGTCATTTGAATAATGATTGAGTCGAGTTGTCAAACTGACAAAAACAGTGGGCCATTGTGGTCAACAAAATGCCCTTTCATGTGCCACATTTTAGTCACACGCCACATTTGTATGCCTCATTAACCTATAGTAAATATAAAATCTCTGACTTCTATGTGCAAACATACATAGCCTTGTCCTACCAACACATTTTTCTGTATAACATCCTATTCTCTTCCCAACAGCAGATATATGACAAACATACAGTACCAGTCAAACGTTGACATACCTACTCATTCAGGGGTTTTTCTTAGTTTGTTTTTACTATTTTCTTCATTGTATAATAATAGTGAAGACATCAAAACCATGAAATAACATATGGAATCATGTAGTAACCAAATAAAAGTGTTAAACAAATCAATTTTATATTTGAGATTCTTCAAAGTAGCCACAATTTGCCTTGATGACAGCGTCGCATACTCTTGGTATTCTCTCAAATCCAAATTAAAATCAGTCACATACACATGTTTAGCAGATGTTATTGCGGGTGTAACGAAATGCTTGTGTTTCTAACTCCAACAGTGCAGTATTATCGAACAAGTAATATCAAAAATGTTACAACAACACACACATCTAAAGTAAGGAATGGAATTAAGAATATGTAAATATTTGGACAAGCAATGTTGGAGTTGCAAAGACAAATACAGTAGAATAGAATACAGTACATACAGTGAGGGAAAAAAGTATTTAATCCCCTGCTGATTTTGTACATTTGCCCACTGACAAAGAAATGATCCGTCTATAAATTTTAATGGTAGGTTTATTTGAACAGTGAGAGACAGAATAACAAAAAGAAAAACGCATGTCAAAAATTTTGTAAATTGATTTGTATTTTAAAATCGGGGAAATAAGTACTTGACCCCCTCTCAAATCAGAAAGATTTCTGGCTCCCAGGTGTCTTTTATAAAGGCAACGAGCTGAGATTAGGAGCACGCTCTTAAAGGGAGTGCTCCTAATCTCAGTTTGTTACCTATATAAAAGACACCTGTCCACAGAGGCAATCAATCAATCAGATTCCAAACTCTCCACCATGGCCAAGACCAAAGAGCTCTCCAAGGATGTCAGGGACAAGATTGTAGACCTACACAAGGCTGGAATGGGCTACAAGACCATCGCCAAGCAGCTTGGTGAGAAGGTGACAACAGTTGGTGCGATTATTCACAAATGTAAGAAACACAAAATAACTGTCAATCTCCCTCGGCCTGGGGCTCCATGCACGATCTCACCTTGCGGAGTTGCAATGATCATGAGAACGGTGAGGAATCAGCCCAGAACTACACGGGAGGACCTTGCCAATGATCTCAAGGCAGCTGGGACCATAGTCACCAAGAAAACAATTGGTAACACACTACGCCGTGAAGGACTGAAATCCTGCAACACCCGCAAGGTCCCCCTGCTCAAGAAAGCACATATACATGCCCGTCTGGAGTTTGCCAATGAACATCTGAATGATTCAGAGGACAACTGCATGAAACTGTTGTGGTCAGATGAGACCAAAATGGAGCTATTTGGCATCAACTCAACTCGCCGTGTTTGGAGGAGGAGGAATGCTGCCTATGACCCCAAGAACACCATCCTCACCGTCAAACATGGAGGTGGAAACATTATGCTTTGTGGGTGTTTTTCTGCTAAGGGAACAGGACAACTTCACCGCATCAAAGGGACGATGGACGGGGCCATGTACCATCAAATCTTGGGTGAGAACCTCCATCCCTCAGCCAGGGCATTGAAACTGGGTCATGGATGGGTATTCCAGCATGACAATGACCCAAAACACATGGCCAAGGCAACAAAGAAGTGACTCAAGAAGAAGCACATTAAGGTCATGGAGCGGCCTAGCCAGTCTCCAGACCTTAATCCCATAGAAAATCTGTGTAGGGAGCTGAAGGTTCGAGTTGCCAAATGTCAGCCTCGAAACCTTAATGGCTTGGAGAAGATCTGCAAAGAGGAGTGGGACAAAATCCCTCCTGAGATGTGTGCAAACCTGGTGGCCAACTACAAGAACAATCTGACCTCTGATTGCCAACAAGGGTTTTGCCACCGAGTACTAAGTCATGTTTTGCAGAGGGGTCAAATATTTATTTCCCTCATTAAAATGCAAATCAATTTATAACATTTGACATGCGTTTTTCTGGAATTTGTGTTGTTATTCTGTCTCTCACTGTTCAAATAAACCTAACATTAAAATTATAGACTGATAATTTCTTTGTCAGTGGGCAAACGTACTAAATCAGCAGGGGATCAAATACTTTTCTCCCCTCACTGTACATATGAGATGAGCAATGCAAAGTATGTAAACATTAACGTGGCCAGTGATTTCAAGTCTATGCATATAGGGCAACAGCCTCTAAGGTGCTAGTGATGGCTGTTTAGCAGTCTGATGGCCTTGAGATAGAAGCTGTTTCTCAGTCTCTGTCCCAGCATTGATGCACCTGTACTGACCTCGCCTTCTGGATGATAGCGGGGTAAACAGACAGTGGCTCGGTTGGTTGTTGTCCTTGATGATCTTTTTGGCCTTCCTGTGACATTGGGTGCTTTAGGCATTGAGGCAGTGATACAGCCCGACAGGATGCGCTCAATTGTGCATCTTTAAAACATTTGAGGGTTTTAGGTGCCAAGCCACATTTCTTCAGCCTCCTGGAGGTTGAATAAGCGCTGTTGCGCCTTCTTCACGACGCGGTCTGTGTGGGTGGACCATTTCAGTTTGTCAGTGATGTGTACACTGAGGAACTTTCCACCTTCTCCACTGCGGTTCAGTCGATGTGGATAGGGAGGTGCTCCCTCTGCTGTTTCCTGAAGTCCACGATCATCTCTTTTGTTTTGTTGACATTGAGTGAGAGGTAATTTTCCTGGCACCACACTCCCAGGGCCCTCACCTCCTCCCTGTAGGCTGTCTCATCATTGTTGGCAATCAGGCCTACTACTGTTGTGTCTTATGCAAACTTGATTGAGTTGGAGGTGTGCGTGGTGAGTTAGTCACATGGAAGGTATTTCAATTAACAGGTGTGCCTTGTTAAAATTTAATTTGTGGAATTTCTTTCCGTAATGCGTTTGAGAGAATCAGTTGTGTTTTGACACGGTAGGGGTGGTATATAGAAGATAGCCCTATTTGGAAAAATACCAAGTCCATATTATGGCAAGAACAGCTCAAATAAGCAAAGAGAATTGACAGTCCATCATTACCTTAAGACAGGAAGGTCAGTCAATCCGTAAAAAAGTTTCTACAAGTGCAGTCGCAAAAACCATTGAGCGCTATGATGAGGAGGAAGACCCAGAGTTACCTCTGCTTCGTTAGCGTTAACTGCACCTCAGATTGCAGTCCAAATAAATGCTTCAGAGTTCAAGTAACAGACACATCTCAACATCAACTGCTCAGGGGAGACTGCGTGAATCAGGCTTTCATGGTCAAATTGCTGTAAAGAAACCACTACTAAAGGACACCAATAAGAAGAGACTTGCTGGGGCCAAGAAACATGAGCAATGGACATAAGACCGGTGGAAATTTGTCCTTTGGTCTGATGAGTCCAAATTTGAGATGTTTGGTTCCAACCACCGTATCTTTTTTAGACGCAGAGTAGGTGGATGATCTCCGCATCTGTGGTTCCCACGGTAAAACATGGAAGAGGTGGTGTGATGGTGCTTTGCTGGTGACAGAGTCAGTGATTTATTTAGAATTCAAGGCACACTTAACCAGCATGGCTACCACAGCATTCTGCAGCGATTAGCCATTCCATCTGTATTGATCTTAGTGGGACAATAATTTGTTTTTCAACAAAACAATGACCCAACACACCTCCAGGCTGTGTAAGGGCTATTTGACCAAGCAGGAGAGTGATGGAGTACTGCATCAGATGACCTGGCCTCCACAATCACCCACCCTCAACCCAATTGAGATGGTTTGGGATGAGTTGAAGAGTGAAGAGAAAGTAGCCAACAAGTGCTCAGCATATGTGGGAACTCCAAGACTGTTGGAAAAGCATTCCAGTTGGTTGAGAGAACGCCAAGAGTGCGCAAAGCTGTCATCAACACGAAGGGTGGCTACTTTGAAGAATCTCAAATATTTCCCAAATTTGTATTTGTTTAACAGTTTTTTGGTTACTGCATGATTCAATAAAGTTTTAATCTTCACTATTATTCTACAATGTAGAAAATAGTTTGTTTTTAAAAATAATAACTTGAATGAGTGGGTGTCTCCAAACTTTTGACTGCTACTGTAAATAAAAAGTAGTATGGCTTTCACCTCCATCACTCGGTGGCATCATTGCCATTGTTATCAACATTCTACAGACCCCACAGCCACATTGGTGTCCAAAGTAGAACAGGGGCTCATTACTTTGAACAAGAGCTAATGACTCCAGTGATGTGGTCAAGTCACTAAACCTTTCGTCCGAATCGAGTCCCAAGTCCCCTGTGCTCGAGTCCAAGTCCGAGTCAACAATGGTCAAGTCACGAGTCGTGTCACAAGTCCGAGTTCCAGTGCTCGAGCCCTGGTCCAAGTGCTCAAGTTTGAGTCACTAGGTCTACATTAACTTAATAAAATTAAGTCCCTTTTCCATTTAGACACTGTTGCTATCCCTTTCCCTTCTTATGTGGCACCAAATGTTTGCATAAAGGCTAACGATGATGTTACCAGGGCCACGTTCCGTTGCAAAATTATCTTGAACGTGGCAGATAGACATTCCATGAATAGAGCTGATGTTATTCCTTATTCAAAAATGTCAGATACACGTGTGTTCTACATAGCATGTTTCGATCTGAACGATCCAAAATGTTGCGTCCTACTGAAAACGCCCTAGGTTGTCATCTATAGCTAGCCAATGAGGTATCATGACTGAACAAGGTGTAGCCTAAACAAATGGTTAACGGTCTGCAAGTACCCTAGTTTTAGAACAGCCCCGCCGCCAATGCATTTTAAAAAGAAACGTAGTGAAAAAAACGTTGGGCCGTTATTATGGGTCATATCGTTTGAACGGCAAGGGCTAGAAACAAGATGTTTTCTCTGATGAAAATAAGGAGACTTGGCTGCATGGGCTACAGAACCTGGCTATGAAATCCAGCGTGGAAAGTGGGAGGGTTTAACGAGACAACAATTCCACAAACGGCCTACTTTTCTATACTGAAGGGAGAGAAAACATAGCTAAACTGTTGTTTTACTATGAAGCTCAATGCTGCTCATTTTTTTATTTTGTAAAGCAGCTGGTGCTTCTTAACCAAGCAAAGGGTAGCTAACTAGAAGGCTGGTGGTGACTGAATAGCTACTGGGAAGCAAGAGTCGCCTGCGAGATGTATATAAATCAGAGCCGGAGCGGAGACTGTCTGCCCACACTCAACGCTTGCGCATCTATCCAGCTAATATTGATTGTGATTATCACTGAAAAGCTCTCAATCTCTATCAAAAACTATTTTCCAGTCCATTTAGTAGTCAGATTTTAGTCAGAGAATTGTGTCTAGTCTCATTTTAGAAAAATAATTTTGGTTTTAGTTTTTTCTGGGTCCATTTGGTCAGCGATAGTCTGGTCAATTACCATGGAAAGATGGGTGTTAACGAATATTTTAGTCACTATTTCTGTTGACAAAATTAACACTGGCTCAGAATACATCGAGAAGCCTTGGACAACTGAGACTGCCTTTTCCATCAGCTGGGAGACTGCTACCATGAGAGAAAATTTGGTCATCATGTGGGGGAAGAAATGTGAGTGAAAGGGTGAATTTCATAGTGTTTCTACTGTGCATTTTATGGCTAATTTTACCTCACTTTCCCCTCTAAGAGTACTCTACTGCAGAGTATGCTGATGTAGCACATTCATGAGGCTCTGTGAGCAGAAAATAAGAGAAATTAAGTGTTTTAAGTTCACTGGTTTCCTGATTCTGACCACTCACTATTACTGGATTTGAGAGAGTGAAGGGAGATGTGGGTAGAGAATGCGGAAGAGAAGATGGAGGGAATAGATGTGTGTGTGTGTGTGTGCGTGCGGAGGGGGGGTTGACTGGAATTTGGGAGACCCCAGGCAGGCATCACACAGTGCAGCATGCACTCTTAAAGCCAAAGTCAATACCTCCACTAGAGTCACAGAGGGGGGGAGTAGGACCCATAATGTTGCAATTTACTCTTCATCTGACATCTTTAGAAATGTGACCTCTGGTATCTGACAATAACAGGCAGGATGGAATTTCTCAAACTCTTGGATGTACAGGGTATATAGGTCAAACACACACTAACACACAGTTGGGTCGGTCTTGAACATTCTCCATAGGGTCCTCTAGGACTCCCAAGCCTGGGGAAATTGAACATCAGCATGGGCTCTCTTATCTTCCCCAGTCCCCACGACCCCATCCACACAGGGGCCAATTGAAGGCCAGGGGGAGGCACAGGGGAGATAACAAACACCTCAGAGCTCAATCGCCCCCAACAGGCGGCCTGCCATCTTGCCCCTGAAACCAACTGGAGACCAGAGAGGGGAGCCCATCTCCACTGCCCCTGCTCTCTGGTTAAGCTGACAGTTGGTGAAAAGCTTCAAGGTTTCCCTGCCTGGAAATGGTACTCACTACTAGCAATATGGATTCACAGAGAAAACATGCAAGAATATCAAAGTCAGTCAAATAATTCTGTGTAGACCAATATCACTTGTGAATAATAGACAATAATGGTGTGCTACACACGCACTGATTGATTATTGTTAAGCTATTATCCATATCTAATATTGAGCAGCCATAGTGCACCCCATTAAAAAATCTTACTACGGCCACCTTACCTGTGAATCGTGGGCCAATTGCATGAGAGCTGCAAGTACAGGTAAGGCAAATCAGTGACTTTCTGACTGTGTGTTGCACTGACCATCACACATGACTATGTAGCTTAATAGTTTATCTAACATGTCCAATCTGAATAGCCCAGGCATCATAAGGCATAAATGCCATTAAAAAAAAGGTATCTCCATGATGTTACAAATGTGTTATCCTCAGTGGGTGAGTGCATCCTTAAAACAACAAAGTATCCTAAATCTCACCCCTGTGCTTCCATTATTCACAAATGAACCATGAGTGCTTTCAAGTCCCTTTTCTAAATTGCAATGAATTCCAGCACAATCTGAAAAAGATAAGGCGCTTTGGTATAACCTAACTACTAAATTAAGAATTCTCCTTCTCCTATAGTTTAAGAGACCTTATGATAACACACAATTCACCTAAACATAAATGGACATCAATCGTAAATCTACATTTAGATCAGAGATGGTAGGCCCATCTTCCCATTCAGAATGTTTTAAATTGTAGTGTTTGGTTTTTGCTAGTACATTTGAATTTCAGAACATGCCAAGGGATTCTACGGAATCTGATCTTACTTTTGTGTTACATCGTTTGTACATTCGGTGCCATACAAAGTATAACTTGAGAAGTTTAAAGTTATTCTTTACAGGTTGCCCTGAGGATTTAGCAAGCATTACCAGTACCATAATATTATAAAAGACAAAAGTACGAGGGACATGGGATAAAATGCAATATCACAACATGGCAAGGTAGAAATTCACCCACAAGCATACCGCCTCGCGGAGGGCATTCTGAGGTCAAAACGAGTGTTCTATATAGAGGTGAGAAACACCTTTCCCTACCTGCACATTCTCAATGATTGACATAATCAAAGTGAACATGGCAAGCTAGCAAGGTTCTAGCTGTTTGCTGATCATCACGAGCGCCAAATTCTCCCAAATCTAAGTATTTGTCAGAATAAGATGGATAAAAACATTGGCTATCGAGTAACAGTAACTAATTGGAGTTCACTGCACAGGTGTCTGAGGTTGGATAGCCACCTGCCGTTAGCTAGCTAGCTTGCTAACCTAACGTCAGCTACCTAGATATCGTTAGGTCGCTAGCGCAGGAACCGAATGCATGACTTGGAACTAAACATGCAATATTACATCTGGTTGTGAAACGTCAGTATATATTAGAAAGTTATGCATTAAGCGCTAGTGCTGTAGCAGATGTGTAATATTATCCAGCTACTTAGCTGGTTGCTCTCTGATATCAAGCTAACGTGTAACTGGTGTTAATGGTAAGCTTGCCGTGGCATAGAATACTCACCATGTTGATGCAGTTGTGCTGAAATGGACTTAACGCCGACAACTGTCACACTAAGCTCCCCGAGTCGGAAATCGAGCGGCGCGGAGCACATAAGCCTTTCTGAAATTGGTGATATTTAAGATTAATTCATTTATAAATCAAACTGCTGCAATTATATTTCAATGACCAATTCATTCAAGCTCGGTTCCCAAATGTTTTCAACTGCAGTAGAGGTCACGCTAAGACTCTGGGTATATAGGCGTCTCTGGATATGCCTGTTTACAGTGTGACATATGTGGGCGTTACTTTCTTTTAAACAAAAGCCTGGCGCATTGCATTTGATACGGATATCTTTAATGTAAACCCATATTTACGGACAATGAAATATGGCGTACTTTCTATTGTAATATGTGGATTTTATTTAGGCATTTTAGAACAAAATAAATGGACATAAGGACCCCTAGAACGGCTGAAGGTACACGTGACTTTTCTTTTCACCAGTCTGTCAATGGATGAGAAACCCAGCAAGATCTGAATGTTAAAACTAAAGAAGAATGTGCAGTGTTTTAGAAATGTTTTATTTGGCAGGTGAAGATTTTCTAATATTTGCCTATTGCGAATTTGACATAGCCTCATGCGCTACAGTGGGTTGTACTACTTTAGTGAAGCCTATGGCCTAATTTGACATGATGCACCATTTCAATAAAAAAAGAAGAAAAGAAAACATAAATGATTCTGTAGTAAGTGCAGTGGCGACCCGTCATTCTGTTATGTGACGCGTATTAACGCCAAAATAACAACATGCAAAAATAAAATAAAAAATACAGCTGTTTAGCTAAAAATAAATAATGTTGTGTTTGTTTTGCATGTTATTGTAATTAAAACAGGCATGGAGCAGGTCTCGAATCCTCGACCTTCTAGCCCAAGGTCCGGCGCGCTATCGACTGTGCTGCAAAAGCATGCTCGTGTGGCAGAGTCGATTTCCGCGCTTATAAACCCGGGGTCTTACACTACTCCCTCCTTTCAAAGAGCGCGTCCTCGCGCTAGCTTGCAACTCTACGTCTTACAGGAACGCGCTCACCGGCCAAGCACACGCACTGTCGTGGATGAAAGTTACGATCACTTCTGACACCAATGTAATGACCTGAATTAGATCATAAAGGAACAATTGTTCAGAGGATTGAGTTTATGAATTGACGGTTTATTAACCTAACTTTACACGGGCTACTGTTTGGCCATAGCCCATGCCAAATAAATGAAAGATACCCCACAAGCCAACCGTGACCGTCGTTTGGGAAGGCCAGACGTAAGAGAAAGAACAATGGCTAAACCTGGTCTTAACTTCCAATGCTCCATTCCCCTGCCCAACCCTCTCCAACACCACTCCACCAACCACCAGGATGCCCTGCATCAGAACATTCCAGGCATTCCCGTGATTGGCAGATAGCAGGTTGTTTGGCATGTCGGACACTGCGAACACTGGTAAGCACAACACAACCCACTAATAGCCGAACACATAACACCGATGTCTGTGCGGGTCGCTACACAGCCCCCCGACCACAAAGTCCCTCATCCCCGAGGGAACAAACAAAGTCTCTGAAGCGACCCGGAGGTCTCCTTTGCCTGCGTGGCCGTGATGGTCACGGAGTGTCCAGATGTGAAACAGGGGGCTCCATTCGTGGCAGGGGGCTTCCCCTCTGGGACCCAGGGGATGAAGGAAGGGATATGGGTGACAAGGAAGCGGGAACAGGGAATACAGTCCATGGCTCCAGGGAACCATGCGATGACACAGGGAGGGAGACAGAGGGAGTGGGCTGTCTGGAACCTTGTCAGCGGCACCTGGGGGTGGGTGCCTGGAGAATATCATTGCCAGAGTGGGGAATTTTGGGGGGCCCTGGGGTTTGGGGAGCAGAGGTCCCTCTGTATGGGGCTAACCTGTCCGGTGCAGTGCCACCTTTCTCCCCCTGGGAGGAAGCTGCACCCGATAAACAACCCTCTCCAGGACGCTGCAGGGTCCCACCCAGTGACTGTCCAACTTGGGGCATCTGCCTTTTGTCCTTAGGGGGCTGTAGACCCAGACCAGCTCCCCAGACACAAAGTGCCTTCCCCGGGTGTGCACGTCATAGTTCCTATTCTGCCTCACACCTGCATTCACCAACTGCTCTCTGGTGAAGGTGTGGGCTGTCTCCAGGCGGTACTGGAGTCTCCGGGCATACTCCGGCCCCGGGGGAACATGAGGGCTATCCAGGGGCCGACCAAACGCCATCTCCGCAGAGGTGCGGATCTCTCTCCCCAGCATGAGGAGGGCAGGCGTGCAGGAGGTGGAGTCTTGGACAGCGAAGCGGCATGCCATGAGGACCATAGGCAGGTGCTTGTCCCAGTCACGCTGGTGTTTGGAAGAGACGATGGCCAGCTGCTGTACAAGCATTTTGTTGAAGCGCTCCACATGGCCATCACTTGAATGGAGAATGGAGAGGAGTAGTGCGGGTCTTGTGCATACCCAGCCTCTCACACATGGTGGCGAACACACGGGACTCAAATGTTCTGCCTTGGTCGAGGTGGATGGACTCCGCAACTCCAAACCTGCTGAACATCCCGCTGCCAGGGCATCGACGATGGTCTCTGCCTCCTGGTCAGGCAGAGTATAGGCCTCGGGCCATTTTGTGAAATAGTCCATGGCCGTGAGCACCCAGCGGTTTCCACTGTCTGTGGTGGGAACGGCCCAACTACATCCACTCCCACCCTCTCCATGGGAGCCCCTACTGGGATCTGTTGGAGCTGAGCATGAAAGCGGCCTGGGGGGCCCTTTCTCGCTGTGCAGTTGTCACAGCGGTGGCAAAAGTCCTCCACATCCCTCTTGTGCTGCCCCCAGTAAAAGCCCTGACGGAGGCAGCGCAGTGTTTTTGTGACCCCAAAGTGTCCAGTCCCCTCCCCCCCAATAAGTACTCTGGAACGCAGCCTCCCGCAATGCTTTTGGGACCACCACCTGCCACCTCTCCTCTGCCATCAGCCAGCTGCAGTCTCTCAAACTTTGACCACAGCCCTTTGGTCGTGAGTGAGAGCGCTATCACCTCTTCCCCATGGTGGCCTCACCTGCGCCTCTACCCACTGTAGCACTGGCTGTAAGTCTGTGTCCCGTCCCTGCTGCTGCCCCCATTCAGTCACATCGACAGTCTGCAGCTCACAACAGACATGCCCGCTCGCCTGACATACTGTGGCACAGACCCCCTCCTCTGCATACAGCTCTCTCTCCTGTCCCTCTCTCCGCTTACAGTGGAGGCAGCCGTCTGCAGAACTGGGCCGATGGGACATGGCGTCGGCGTTGGAGTGGCGTGCCCCTGCCCTGTGCACCACTGTGAAGTCATACGGCTAAAGCTCATCCAACCAGCGTGACACCTGCCCCTCTGGCTCTCTGAAAGGCAAGGGCCACTGGAGAGCAAAGTGTTCAGTCCTTACAGTAAAGGGCAGGCCATCCAGGTAGTACTTGAAGTGTTTGATGGAAGCCACAACAGCCAAGAGCTCCCGCCGGGTGACACAGTAGCGGCGCTCATGTTTGTCAAATGTTTTGTTGAAGTACGCCTTCACTCTCTCCCCCTCTGGCCCCACCTGGGCCAGCACCCCACCCTGGCTCACATTGCTCGCGTCTGTGTCCAGGTTAAAGGGCAAGGTGAGGTCAGGGAGGGGGCGAGCACTGGGAAGTGCACGTTTGAGGGTGTTGAAGGCCATGAGTCTCTGCACCTTTAACTGTTGGAGTAAAGGGTTTGTTGGGTTGAGTGAATGTGACATTAGGGTGAATTCCGGCCATCCCTGGAAGCTCAGTGTCTAACTCTAGCCCCATTTAGGTCTAACTGGCAGCCTGTGCTCCTAAGAAAGTCCAACCCCAGTATACAAGGGTCCTGCACAGCCTCCACCCACACAGGATGACGCACAGACCTGCCTCCACTGTCAGAGTCATTATTCCCTTCCCTTTCATGGGTGTCAGCTCACCTGTGACTGCAGAGCTGCACAGTTGTGGGCTCACATTGAGTCCAACCTGGCACAATATCTGGCCTCACCAGGGTAACTGTGGACCCAGTGTCCACCAGGACAGAGCAGGGCACCCCCTCCACAGTGACATGACAAAGGTCCCCAACACAGGTCCGGCCCACCACAACAACAGGCTCCATCCGCTTGCCCTCGTCTGCTTCTGGGGGAAGTGGAGCCTTGCTTCCCCGTCTGTGCTGGTGGGCTCCTCCTGAAGAAGATGGTGGTTGGGGATAGAAAGCCAGGGGTCCGCACTACCCGGTCTATGCGGACCCCGAGCTGTATCCCTAAGCTCTGGGGGACATGGGGCAATCCCGGCGCAGATGGCCTGGCTGGCAACAACCCCAGCAGACCCTGGGATCAGGGCGTGTGTTTCGTGCCGCCTGTAGTGACACAGCACGAATGAGTTCTGTCATTTCAGCCACCCATGCAGGCTTTTCCAGCTCCGGGCTGCTCTGCCCCCTAGCTCGTACAGAGGGTCTGTCTCCCTGCACCCCCACCAAAGCCCCAGCCCACACCAGCTCCCTCTTCAAAGCCATCTCCAAGGCTATCTGCAGTAACTCAGGAAGAGCCAGCTGGGTCTGTATGCGCAGCTCCGTAGGAGAGAGCACCTGTATGAACTGGTCCCGTGCTAGCTCGCTCTGCACAGAGGGTGGCATGTGAGAATATGCCCGCCGAGAGAGGCTCTCAATGTCATTAGCTAGCACCCGTAGAGGCTCTCCAGGCTGCCTGCGTCAATTACTCAGTTCGGAGCGCAGTAGCCCAGGCTGTACACACTGTCCATAGCGCCTCCTCAGTGCTCCCACTAAAGCACCATAATCACGTCTGTCCTCGGGGCTAATCAATATCAAACAGGCCAGAGCATCATCCGTGAGGCATAAAGCCAACTGCAGTGCCCTATCTTCATTCGACCACCCGCTAAAATGAGCTAACAGTTCAAACTGAGCATGAAAAGCTTCCCAATCCGCGTTACCGGAATACTTTGGGGTCTTAACAGATACGGACGCAGCCGGGAACTGGGCGCCTCCACGTTTGTTTACATACTGAGCCCCAGATTCCTCGTCCCGCCGCTTCGACGTCACCCCTTCAGTCTGCCCACCAGAATCCGCTCGAACCACAGTCGACGAAGGACTCATGCCCGCTTCGGCCACCATCACTCTAATGTCCTCCTTCAGCGGCCTCTGGGGTCCGACGCCCTGGCGATCTCCTCAGCCAGATCCTCCAACGTCCATGCACACGCACCTCCTTGGCCATAATCGTCCCCTACCTCCACCTTCACTTTCGGATTCCCTCAAAGCATTTTCAACCCCCGTTCTCACCTACGGTAGCTAGCCACAGAAGTCAGCTAGCTAGCTGGCTAACTTTTATCAACGTTTTTACTTCTGATGCCAATGTAATGAACAGGCAGGGAGCAGGTCTTAATCCCGGACCGAGGTCCGGCGCACTATCGACTGTGCCGCAAAAGCATGCTCGTGCGGCAGAGTCGATTTCCGCGCTTATAAACCCAAGGTCGTTACATTATTTTGGCATTAATACGCATCACATATCAGTTTGCAAACAATGTAAAAAATATATATATATAATAATAATGAATCATTGAGTTAATAAAGAATACAAACATGATTTATTTTTTCGCTTTCTTGAGTAAGGCAGCTCCAAAATACAGGTGTTTCATCCTAGCGCAGTACTTTCTGTAGTGGTGGGGCAGCCAGCGGAAAATATGGAGCGTTGGGGTTGGTAATGTATTCTAGTTGCACCGTGATTGGCTCAGTGTTATGTCACTCATGGGGACACAACATCACTGCAAAATCTACTGGGAGAGCTCGAAAATGGAAGCCCCTTGGGTGCTGCCATAGAGTTACATTAGAAGGGCCCATCCAAGAAGGCTCAAGGTCATTGGCCACAGATAAAAGGACATCAAATCACATTGCGATGTCATTTACAAAATAGCCTTCAACGCTCTACTCAACAAATTGGATGCAGTCTTTCACAGTGTCATCCGTTTTGTCACCAAAGCTCCATATACTACCCACCACTGCGACCTGTACAGTCTCGTTGGCTGGCCCTAACTTCATACGCAACGCCAAACCCACTGGCTCTAGGTCATCTACAAGTCTCTGCTAGGTAAAGCCCCGGTCTATCTCAGCTCACTGGTCACCATAGCAGCACAGTAGTACTGTGCGCCTCCGATAGTCTGTTCTGGACATGGGGATTGTGAAGAGACCTCTGGTGGCATGTCTTGTGGGGTATGCATGGGTGTCCGAGCTGTGTGTTAGTAGTTTAAACAGACAGCTTGGTGCATTCAGCTTGTCAACACTTCTTACAAAAACAAGTCATGATGAAGTCAATCTCTCCTCCACTTTGAGCCAGGAGAGATTGACATGCATATTATTAATGTTAGCTCTCCATGTACATTTAATGGCCAGCCGTGCATCGATGTTCTGAGCCAATTGTAATTTTCCTAAGTCCCTCTTTGTGGCACCCAGAGTATGTGAGCAGAGTTGAGTGGTTGGAAGTCCCACTTATCGCTCTGGATGTGAAAAAACTGCAGCTCCGAATTCGCTCCATTCATTAAAATCATAATTTGACCAGCACCCATCTATTTTGTGACTCCCTGGACTTACCATTTGGTTTTGAAGTATTGAAACCAAACCATATGATTTGAATGAAAAGTACAGTATTTGAATAAACAATGAAAAATGAATGTAAAAGCACACATTATTTCAAATACAATACATGTCATATTAAACAGCATATAAACACTCTAAATAGGTCAGGAGCCAGACAGGGAGCCTAAGAAGAAACAAAGATGAATTATTTAGACTTTATTATTTCAATAATTTCAAGGCTATAGCCTACAAAGAAATACATTGTGAAGCATTTGCGAGTGTGACACAATAGGCTGGTAGGGACATAAAGCGCTCAGCATTTCAAATCAAGTCAAATGTATTTATATAGCCCTTCTTACATCAGCTGTTATCTCAAAGTGTTGTACAGAAACCCAGCCTAAAACGCCAAACAGCAAGCAATGCAGGTGTAGAAGCACGGTAGCTAGGAAAAACTCCCTAGAAAGGCCAAAACCAAGGAAGAAACCTAGAGAGGAACCAGGCTATGAGGGGTGGCCAGTCCTCTTCTGGCTGTTCCGGGTGAAGATTATAACAGAACATGGCAATGTTAAAATGTTCAGCAAGAAGTCAGCAAGAAGTCATCATGCCAGGTAGTCCTGAGGCATGATCCTAGGGCTCAGGTCCTCCGAGAGAGAGAAAGAGAGAATTAGAGAGAGCATACTTAAATTCACACAGGACACCGGATAAGACAGGAGAAATACTCCAGATATAACAGACTTACCCTAGCCCCCCCCCCCCCCCCGACTTATAAACTACTGCAGCATAAATACTGGAAGCTGAGGCAGGAGGGGTCAGGAGACACCGTGGCCCCATCCGATGATACCCCCAGACAGGGCCAAACAGGCAGGATATAACCCCACCCACTTTGCCCAAGCACAGCCCCCACACCACTAGAGGGATATCTTCAACCACCAACTTACCATCCTGAGACAAGGCCGAGTATAGCCCACAAAGATCTCCGCCACGGCACAACCCAAGGGGGGGCGCCAATCCAGACAGGAAGACCACGTCAGTGACTGTTGCGCAAAACAGTCACAAGAATTATGTTTAACAATAAACATCTTCATGAAAAATAACACGGAAAAAACTAGCCTGCCTGGCGCATCAACAATACACACGTAACACACACAATCTTACACAAAGACATGATGGGTACAGAGGAATAAATACATGTAGATTGATTGGGGAATGAAAACCATGTCTGCAGAGGATGGATACATAAAAAATGGAGCGGCGATGGCTAGAGAGCCGGTGACGTCGACCGCCGAACGCCACCCGAATGCCACCCGAACAAGGAGAGGAGCTGACTTCGGCGGAAGTCGTGACACATGTAGTACATACACCATCATGCTTTCGGGGTCTCTTTTCAGATTACCTACATCACTGCACTCCCTCTCTTGCTGTTGGTCCACATCTTTGTAAGTCAAATTGATTTTGTACCTCTCTTTTATCAGTTTCTATATTTTTTTTATTTTAATCTTTAACTATTCAAGTCAGTTAAGAACAAATTCTTATTTACATTGACGGCCTAAGAACAGTGGGTTAACTGCCTTGTTCAGGGGCAGAACGATAGATTTTTACCTTGTCAGCTCGGGGATTCGATCTAGCAATCTTTCGTTTACTGGCCCAAAGCTACAACCACTAGGCTACCTGCCACCCCCTATATGAAAATATTTAGCGAACTCCATGACAGTAGCTAAAGCAAGGGGCTATAGCAGCAATTAAGTAGACTACAAATGCATGCTGGGCCGGGCATGCCCTGACCTCGTGAAGCGAGAAGGCCGATGCTCCAGCCAAATTGGGCATGTTCTGCTCCTCACTCCAGCTCCTCTCCGCTCACATACTCTGGTGGCACCTGACCACACAACTGAACAGTAGTCCAGGTGTGACAAAACTATTGTCTGTGAAACCTTCCTTGTTGATAATGTTGTTAAGAAGGCAGAGTAGCCCTTTATTATGGACTGACGTTTCCAAATTTTAGCTACTGTTGTATCAACATGTTTTGACTTTGACGGTTTACAATCCAGGGTTACGCCAAGCCATTTAGTCACCTCAACTTGCTCAATTTCCACATTATTCATTACACGACTTAGTTGAGGTTTAGGGTTTAGTGAATGATTTGTCCCAAATTTTGTCCCAAACCGATTCTGAAACTAACTGCAGCTCTTTGTTAAGTAATGCAGTAATTTCAGTCGCTGCAGTAGCTGACGTGTATAGTGTTGAGTCATCCGCATACTCAAAGCCAGTGGAATGTCATTAATAAAGATTGAAATTACAAATGGGCCTAGACAGCTGCCCTGTGGAATTCTTTATTCTACCTGGATTATGTTGGAGAGGCTTCCATTATAGAACAGCCTATGTGTTATGTTAGAGCGGTAAGTCTTTGTCCACAATATGGCTGGGGGTGTAAAGCCATAACACATACGTTTTTCCAGCAGAAGACTATGATCGTTAATGTCAAAAGCTGCACTAAAGTCTAACAAAACAGTCCCCACAATCTTTTATCATCAATTTCTCTCAGCTAATCATCAGTAATTTGTGTAAGTGCTGTGCTTGTTGAAAGTCCTTCCCTACAAGCATGCTGAAAGTTTGTTGTCAATTTGTTTTCTGTAAAATAGCATTGTATCTGTTCACAACACAACTGACTAAGGGGTTGGTAACAGGCTGATTGGTTGGCTATTTGAGCCAGGAAATGGGGCTTTGCTCTTCTTGGGTAGCGGAATGATTTTTGCTTCCCTCCAGGCCTGAGGGCACACCCTTTCTAGTAGGCTTAGATTGAAGATATGGCAAATAGGAGTGGCAATATTGTCCGCTATTATCCTCAGTAATTTTTTATCCAAATCAAGTCAAATGTTTTTTGTTTCATACATGTGTTAAACAGATGTTATTGCGGGTGTAGCGAAATGCTTGTGTTTCTAGCAAGTAATCTCTAACAATACACACAATCTAAAGTAAAGGAATGGAATTAAGAATATATGAATATTTGGACGAGCAATGTCAGAGTGGCATAGACTGCTACAGTAGAATAGGATAGAATACAGTGTATATGTCATGTACTGTCATGTTGTGTCTTGTCTCTGTCCTTTCCCTTCACCCTGTCTCCCTCTGCTGGTCGTTGTTAGGTTACCTTTTCTCCCCCGCTTTCCCCCAGCTGTTCCTTGTCTCCTCTAACTACCCATTCACCCCGTTTCCCACCTGTTCCCTTTTTCCCTCTGATTAGGTCCCTATATCTCTCTCTGTTTCTGTTCCTGTCCTTGTCGGATTCTTGTTTGTTGTGTTTCATGCCTGAGCCAGACTATCGTCATGTTTGCTGTAACCTTGTCCTGTCCTGTCGGAATCTGCCGGTCTATCTGAGCCTACCTATGTTTGGTTATTAAAGAAGCTCTGTTTAAGTTAGTTCGCTTTTGGGTCCTCATTCACTCACCATAACAGAAGAATCCGACCAAGAATGGACCCAGCGACTTCGGATCCTCTCCACTCAGCCGTCGGGATCCAGGGAGCGATGCTAGGCAGACACGAGCAGGAAGTGTCTGCTGCTCGACATGCCGTTGAGACCCTGGCCACCCAAGTCTCCAACCTCACAGAACAGGTTCACCATCTCCGCCTCGATCCACCGGCCACTTCCAGGGCTTTCGAATCTCCGGAGCCCAGAATCAATAACCCGCCGTGTTACTCTGGGGAGCCCACTGAATGCCGCTCGTTCCTCACCCAGTGTGATATTGTGTTTTCTCTCCAGCCCAACACTTACTCCAGGAGCACTGCTCGTGTCGCCTACGTCATATCTCTCCTTATTGGACGGGCTCGTGAGTGGGGCACGGCAATCTGGGAGGCAAGGGCTGAGTGTACTAACCAGTATCAAGACTTTAAGGAGGAGATGATACGGGTTTTTGATCGATCTGTTTTTGGGGAGGAGGCTTCCAGGGCCCTGTCTTCCCTATGTCAAGGCAATCGATCCATAACAGACTACTCTATTGAGTTTCGCACTCTTGCTGTCTCCAGTGGCTGGAACGAGCCGGCCTTGCTCGCTCGTCTTCTGGAGGGTTTCCGCGCAGAGGTAAAGGATGAGATTCTCTCCCGGGAGGTTCCTCCCAGCGTGGATTCCTTGATTGAACTCGCTATTCGCATTGAGCGACGGGTTGATCTTCGTCACCGAGCTCGTGGAAAGGAGCTCGCGCTCTCCGTCGCCTCCCTCTCCGCATCACTACCATCTTCCTCTGCCGGCTCGGGTGCTGAGCCCATGCAGCTGGGAGGTATCCGCATCTCGACTAAGGAGAGGGAACGGAGAATCACCAACCGCCTCTGTCTCTATTGCGGTTCCCCTGGTCATTTTGTCACTTCATGTCCAGTAAAAGGCCAGAGCTCGTCAGTAAGCGGAGGGCTACTGGTGAGCGCTACTACTCCTGTCTCTCCTTCAAGATCCTGCACTACCTTGTCGGTCCATCTACGCTGGACCGGTTCGTCAGCTTCCTGCAGTGCCTTAATAGACTCTGGGGCGGAGGGCTGTTTTATGGACGAGACCTGGGCTCGGGAACATGACATTCCTCTCAGACAGTTAAAGGAGCCCACGGCCTTGTTCGCCCTGGATGGTAGTCCTCTCCCCAGGATTCAGCGTGAGACGCTACCTTTAACCCTCACTGTTTCTGGTAATCATAGTGAAACCATTTCTTTTTTAATTTTTCGTTCACCTTTTACACCTGTTGTTTTGGGCCATCCCTGGCTAGTTTGTCATAATCCTTCCATTAATTGGTCTAGTAATTCTATCCTCTCCTGGAACGTCTCTTGTCATGTGAAATGTTTAATGTCTGCTATCCCTCCTGTTTCCTCTGTCTCTTCTTCACAGGAGGAGCCTGGTGATTTGACAGGGGTGCCGGAGGAATATCACGATCTGCGCACGGTGTTCAGTCGGTCCAGGGCCACCTCTCTTCCTCCACACCGGTCGTATGATTGTATTATTGATCTCCTTCCGGGAACCACCCCCCCCCCCGGGGTAGACTATGCTCTCTGTCGGCTCCCGAACGTAAGGCTCTCGAAGATTATTTGTCTGTAGCTCTTGACGCCGGTACCATAGTCCCCTCCTCCTCTCCCGCCGGAGCGGGGGTTTTTTTTGTCAAGAAGAAGGACGGGTCTCTGCGCCCCTGCATAGATTATCGAGGGCTGAATGACATAACAGTGAAGAATCGTTATCCGCTTCCTCTTATGTCTTCAGCCTTCGAGATCCTGCAGGGAGCCAGGTTTTTCACTAAGTTGGACCTTCGTAACGCTTACCATCTCGTGCGCATCAGGGAGGGGGACGAGTGGAAGACGGCGTTTAACACTCCGTTAGGGCACTTTGAATACCGGGTTCTTCCTTTCGGCCTCGCTAACGCTCCAGCTGTCTTTCAGGCATTAGTCAATGATGTCCTGAGAGACATGCTGAACATCTTTGTTTTCGTTTACCTTGACGATATCCTGATTTTTTCACCGTCACTCCAGATTCATGTTCAGCACGTTTGACGTGTCCTCCAGCGCCTTTTAGAGAATTGTCTTTTTGTGAAGGCTGAGAAGTGCACTTTTCATGCCTCCTCCGTCACATTTCTCGGTTCTGTTATTTCCGCTGAAGGCATTAAGATGGATCCCGCTAAGGTCCAAGCTGTCATTGATTGGCCCGTCCCTAAGTCACGCGTCGAGCTGCAGCGCTTTCTCGGCTTCGCGAACTTCTATCGTCGTTTCATCCGTAATTTCGGTCAGGTGGCAGCTCCTCTCACAGCCCTTACTTCTGTCAAGACGTGCTTTAAGTGGTCCGTTTCCGCCCAGGGAGCTTTTGATCTCCTCAAGAATCGTTTTACATCCGCTCCTATCCTTGTTACACCTGACGTCTCTAGACAGTTCGTTGTCGAGGTTGACGCGTCAGAGGTGGGCGTGGGAGCCATCCTTTCTCAGCGCTCCCTCTCTGACGACAAGGTCCACCCATGCGCGTATTTTTCTCATCGCCTGTCGCCGTCGGAACGTAACTATGATGTGGGTAACCGCGAACTGCTCGCCATCCGGTTAGCCCTAGGCGAATGGCGACAGTGGTTGGAGGGGGCGACCGTTCCTTTTGTCGTTTGGACTGACCATAGGAACCTTGAGTACATCCGTTCTGCCAAACGACTTAATGCGCGTCAGGCGCGTTGGGCGCTGTTTTTCGCTCGTTTCGAGTTTGTGATTTCTTATCGTCCGGGCTCTAAGAACACCAAGCCTGATGCTTTGTCTCGTCTCTTCAGTTCTCCAGTAGCCTCCACTGACCCCGAGGGGATTCTCCCTGAGGGGCGTGTTGTCGGGTTGACTGTCTGGGGAATTGAGAGGCAGGTAAAACAAGCGCTCACTCACACTCCGTCGCCGCGCGCTTGTCCTAGGAACCTTCTTTTCGTTCCCGTTCCTACTCGTCTGGCCGTTCTTCAGTGGGCTCACTCTGCCAAGTTAGCCGGCCACCCTGGCGTTCGGGGTACGCTTGCTTCCATTCGCCAGCGTTTTTGGTGGCCCACCCGGGAGCATGACACGCGTCGTTTCGTGGCTGCTTGTTCGGTCTGCGCGCAGACTAAGTCCGGTAACTCTCCTCCTGCCGGCCGTCTCAGGCCGCTTCCTATTCCCTCTCGACCGTGGTCTCACATCGCCTTAGATTTTGTCACCGGACTGCCTTCGTCAGCGGGGAAGACTGTTATTCTTACGGTTGTCGATAGGTTCTCTAAGGCGGCTCATTTCATTCCCCTTGCTAAGCTTCCTTCTGCTAAAGAGACGGCACAAATCATCATCGAGAATGTTTTCAGAATTCATGGCCTTCCGTCAGACGTCGTTTCGGACAGAGGTCCGCAATTCACGTCTCAATTTTGGAGGGAGTTTTGCCGTTTGATTGGGGCTTCCGTCAGTCTCTCTTCCGGCTTTCACCCCCAGTCTAACGGTCAAGCAGAACGGGCCAATCAGACTATTGGTCGCATCTTACGCAGTCTTTCTTTTCGTAACCCTGCGTCTTGGTCAGAACAGCTCCCCTGGGCAGAATACGCCCACAACTCGCTTCCTTCGTCTGCGACCGGGCTATCTCCTTTTCAGAGTAGCCTCGGGTACCAGCCTCCGCTGTTCTCATCTCAGTTCGCCGAGTCCAGCGTCCCCTCCGCTCAGGCTTTTGTCCAACGTTGCGAGCGCACCTGGAAGAGGGTCAGGTCTGCACTTTGCCGTTATAGGACGCAGACTGTGAGGGCTGCTAATAAGCGTAGAACTAAGAGTCCTAGATATTGTCGCGGTCAGAGAGTTTGGCTCTCCACTCAGAACCTTCCCCTTAAGACGGCTTCTCGCAAGTTGACCCCGCGGTTCATTGGTCCGTTCCGTATTTCTCGGGTCATTAATCCTGTCGCAGTTCGACTTCTTCTTCCGCGATACCTTCGTCGCGTCCACTCGGTCTTCCATGTCTCCTGCATCAAGCCCGTCCTTCGCGCCCCCGCTCGTCTTCCCCCCCCCCCCCCCATCCTTGTCGAGGGCGCACCCATCTACAGGGTCCGTAGAATTTTGGACATGCGTCCTCGGGGCCGTGGTCACCAGTACCTCGTAGATTGGGAGGGGTACGGTCCTGAGGAGAGGAGTTGGGTTCCCTCTCGGGACGTGCTGGACCGTGCGCTGATCGAGGATTTCCTCCGTTGCCGCCAGGTTTCCTCCTCGAGTGCGCCAGGAGGCGCTCGGTGAGTGGGGGGGTACTGTCATGTACTGTCATGTTGTGTCTTGTCTCTGTCCTTTCCCTTCACCCTGTCTCCCTCTGCTGGTCGTTGTTAGGTTACCTTTTCTCCCCCGCTTTCCCCCAGCTGTTCCTTGTCTCCTCTAACTACCCATTCACCCCGTTTCCCACCTGTTCCCTTTTTCCCTCTGATTAGGTCCCTATATCTCTCTCTGTTTCTGTTCCTGTCCTTGTCGGATTCTTGTTTGTTGTGTTTCATGCCTGAGCCAGACTATCGTCATGTTTGCTGTAACCTTGTCCTGTCCTGTCGGAATCTGCCGGTCTATCTGAGCCTACCTATGTTTGGTTATTAAAGAAGCTCTGTTTAAGTTAGTTCGCTTTTGGGTCCTCATTCACTCACCATAACAGTATACTGTACATATGAGATATAATGCAAAATATGTCAACATTATTAAAGTGACTAGTGTTTATTTGCCATTCCTTTTGCCTCATCCCTCTCAACCTTACAACTGTTTAATTCCTCATCAATCCAAGAGGATTTCACAGTTTTTACAGTCATTTTCTTAATGGGTGCATGCTTATTATTAACTGGAATAATCAATTTCATGAATGTGTCAAGTGCAGCGCCTGGTTGCTCCTCATTACACACCACAGACCAGAAAATATTCTTTACATCGTCAACATAAGAATCACTACATTGTCCAATCCACATTGTGTTAGCCATTCACAACTTTTTGCGTTGTGTATAGCGATGGTGAAAAGGGTTGACATTGTCCTTTGGGTGTGACTGATAGATGGTAATTTATCCATAAACAGTTAGACAGGTTGAATGCCCCTACCTATATAGTACATCAGAGATTGGCCAAAGAGTTTAAATGTCCATTCGCAGTAGGCTAAATTGTGTTTGTGTATTTCTGAATCATAATACATTTTACAGTGAAAAGGCCTTCATCAACAGTGTAAATAGGGAAATAGCCTATGGCCAATTAGATTATGTATGCTGCACAATGTTCAAGAGATGGCCTACTGCTTGGGTACTCAAATCTTTCCCTGGAGGTCCAAATGACTGCTGGTCTTCTGTTCCCTGATTACAGGGAAAGAATTTAAAAAAGCAGAGTTACTGGCTTCAAGGTCCAGATTTCAATTTGAAGGGCCTACTCGTATCCTTTCCATAATGAATAAATGGAAACAAATGGCTCATGTTTAGGACTTAAGAAGCAACATAATTACAACACTGTATTTTTCCAACAGTCTAGATAATTTATTTTGTAGATATGTTACCCTAACAGTAGGGGAGACAGTATACAGCCAAGTACAAGACTGTACAGAATGTTAGCCTAAACAATATGGCATAGTGTAGCTAAATTATAGATTGATACACTGTAGCCTACAGTCAATGCGTATTGAGTTATCAACAAGTCTACATTGTTTCTTAACTTCCTAATCTAAAAGCAATCTAAATATCTGCAGTGATTCATAGCAGGCCTACTCTCAGTCTCAACATGTCTTGTGTCATGTATACTTACCATTGATATCAAAGGGTGGGAGATTGGGGGAAGTGTTGGGAGTGTGAATGTGCATCTGCATGGGTGTGGGCAGCCAGCTTTAGGGCATGTGCGAGTGTGTATGTATTTGCAGATGCGAAGGTGTTCATTCGCCAGACTAGAGCCCTCCTCTCTTATTGCAGGGATCCCCACCCCCATTATGCATAACTGCAGCCCTTTCACACACACACACACACACACACGCACGCACGCACGCACGCACGCACGCACGCACGCACGCACACACACACACACACACACACACACACACACACACACACACACACACACACACACACACACACACACACACACACACACACTCACAGGAGTGTGTTTCTCTCCTGTTTCTCAATCTGCCATGTCACTCATTTCCCTTGTTAAGAAATCACACCTCAGGCCTGAATTGAGCTTAATGTGTTGTAATATAAAGCCAGCAGAGAATGCAATTAATTGTGGAAATATTGTCATATGCGTACACCACAAGTTCTATACGTACGTATTTCATATATAGTGCATGGTTATTTAAAATGTGATACTTTTCTGACAGTACACTGTGACTTAGTGACAATAACATTTTGAATGAAATGAAAAGCAATGCTCTGTATTATGTTGTAAGCCCCCATACAGTCAGCAGCTCTGTCATTGCTAGAACATGGACTGTATTCTCTGTGGAACAGAGGAGTTCTGTTCTTAACACAGCCCAGATATCAAGTGTAGTTTTATTTTTAGATGAAACATAGTAGTCGGCATCCAGTGCGTACTGTTGAGTTTCCTGGTTTAATCCATGTGACATCTCCTCAGTGTCTCCTGCTCTTTTGAGTTCCCGCTCATGAGCCCTGCGAGATAAATAAAGCTGATAGAAATATTACAGTAAAACCTCTGCATAGTCAATCAAACACACTCATTGCGCAATGTCACACTTCATTTTTAATGACAGAGCTTTTTGGTATTTGATAGCTGGTGAGCATTATAGATCATTTCCTTCTTTTATCATTCAACAGTTTGAAATGCATGCTACTAATCTCAGCAGTATACTGCCTCGGTGCGGAAGAAAATGGAACAAAAAACCCAGTCAATCCGGACACTGAAATGGTTCGGAGAGCAATTTTGAAGTCTCTTTGGTGTAGTGCCTCCTTCCTCATTCGCTCTAATCTACAAGAATGCAAATGAAAATGCAAATGAAAATACTACTGAATAATTTATGTATCGTATTCCTTAATGCAAACCAAGAGCTTTCCACTTAAATAGAATAATGCAGCTTTGGAGCATACATTTGTTTTCGCCAAAGCAATGCAGCATACAAACGGTTCTGTTTGACTATTTGGCAGAAGCTGCACATGTAATCATCTACTCTGGCTGTATTCTACAAGGATCATCAATACATGATTCTGAATCGTATTGTGTGACAGGCTGGGTTTTTGCTGTGCTGTAATCAACCTGACCTCCATAATCTCTACCATACCTGAATGCCAGTAGGCCTACTGGACATACTAGGGAGCTGATATACAGAACCTCTATTTCATGACTTTATTTCTTTCTGTATTTTAAATCCATTGTCATTGCTTGGAGGGAATGGCCATTGTTTTGAATATTACATACTTAATTTTTCCTCACAAATGATTTGTGAAATTTTCTGGAGCTATAGCAAATTAAACATTTTGGTTATTTTAATATTCTCTGCCTCTGCTATTGAATATGTCAATATGTAAACCACTGACGTTAGCTCCTCACCATCTGATGCTAATTCTGTGTGATACAACCCCGCAACTTGAACCTTTCAATGCCCTTCCTTGGACCCCGTGCTAAAATATTCCCAGTGTTTTTACAGGACAAGCTTTTCCCTCAATTATACACTGTTCCACCACACATCCACTATTCAGTAGGTTATATAGTTTCCCATTTCAGAAAATAAAAATATATTTTCCTTCAGAAAATACTCATACCCTTTCACTTATTCCACATTTGTTGTTACAGCCTGAATTCAAAATGGATTAAATATATTTAATTTCTCTCCCATCTACACACAATACCCCTTAATGACAAAGTGAAAACATGTTTTTAGAATTTTATTGAAAATGAAATACAGAAATATCTAATTGACATAAGTATTCAACACTCCTGAGTCAATACATGTAAGAATCACCTTTGGCAGCGATTATGGCTAGCTGTGAGCCTTTCTGGGTACGTCTCTAAAAGCTTTGCTCACTTGGATTGTGCAATATTTGCAGATTATTCTTTAAAAAATTCTTCAATCTCTGTCAAGTTGGTTGTTGATCATTGCTAGACAGCCATTTTCAAGTCTTGCCATAGATGTTCATGCCAATTTAAGTCAAAACTGTAACTAAGCCACTCAGGATCATTCAATGTTGTCTTGGTAAAGAAGACAACTGTGTTTTAGGTTATTGTCCTGCTGGAAGGTGAATTTGTCTCCCTGTGTCTGTTGGGAAGCAGACTGAGTGAGGTTTTCCTCTAGGATTTTGCCAGTGCTTAGCTTTATTAAGTTTATTTTTGCCGATGACAAGAATACCTATAACGTGACGCAGACGCCATCATACGTGGAAATATGACGAGTGGTACTCAGTGATATGTTGTGTTGGATTTGCCCCAAACCTAACACTTTATATTCAGGACAAAACTTTTATTTCTTTGCCTTACTTAAGTGTCTTATTGCAAACAGGATGCATGTTTTGGGATAGTTTTATTCTGTACAGGATTCCTTATTTTCACTCTGTCATTTAGGATATGTATTGTGGAGTAACTACAATGTTGTTGGTCCAACTTCAGTTTTCTCCTATGACAGCCGTTGAACTCTGTAACTGTTTTAAAGTCACCATCAGTGGAGACCCGTCATTCAGGGCAAGTGAGGCAGAGCAAGCCGAGCCCCAACAGTTTTAAGCTACACCTTTTTTTAGCTTAAACAATACAAAATACTTTTTGGGCTGCCTGATTTGCATGTTATTTTGGCATTGATATATGTCACATATCAGTTTGCAAATAATGTAACATTTTTATAAATAACATTGAGTTAATAAAGCCACATACAATCTTGGTTTCCTTTTTGTAGCTCTGAAATGCAGGTGTTTCCGCCTAGCTCAGTGCTTTCTGTCGTTTCCGTTGTTGTTTTTTATTGAACCTTTATTTAACTAGGCAAGTCAGTTAAGAATAAATTCTTATTTACAATGACGGCCTTCAACTGCCAAACCCAGACAACGCTGGGCCAGTTGTGTTCCGCCCTATGGGACTCCCACTCACAGCTGGTTGTGATACAGCCTGGATTCAAACCAGTGTGTCTGTAGTGACGCCTCAAACGCTGAGATGCAGTGCCTTAGACCGCTACGCCACTCGGGTGGTGGGGCAGCCATTGGAAAATACAGAGCGGAGGGGTTGGTAATGTTCTCTAGTTGCGCTTTGATTGGCTCAGCATTCTGTCATTCATGGGGACACTAAATCACCGCCAAATCTAAGGGTAGATCTTGAAAATTCAAGGCCCTTGAGGGCTGCCATAGATTTACATTAGAAGTGTCTATCCAATAAGGCTCAAGGTCATTGGCCACAGATAAAATTATGTCAAATCACATTATATGTACAGTAGCTTTGATTGGACTCATCATGTCAACATCACACTTTCACAATCTTAGCTAGCAGTCATCATCATGAATCAAGTTGACAATCTACTGGCTAATCCTTTTTAATCCTTGTCATATGAAGATGAATAATTAAGAGAAATTATAGATATAACATATCAGTATCAGAAACTAAGGTAAAACCCAGATGCAGACAACGTCGAATTAACAATGGTTTAATAATCCAACAGGGGCAGGCAATAGACAGGTCAAGGCAGGCAGGGGTCAGTAAACCAGAGGTGGGGCAACGGTACTGACTGCAGTCAGGGTCAGCAGAGGTCAATAATCCAGAGGTGGGGCGACTTTACAGGTCAGGGGCAGGCAGGCAGGCTCAGAGTCAGAACAGGCAAGGGGCAAAACCAGGAGGGTGAGAAAAAGAGACTGGGAACAGCAGGAGTTGAGACACAAAACCAGTGGTTGACTTGACAAACAAGATGAACTGGCAATAGACAAAAAGAGAACACAGGTATAAATACACAGGGGATAATGGGAAAGATCGGCGACACCAGGAGGAGGGTGGAGACAATCACAAAGGTGAAACAGATCAGGGCGTGACAACCGGTGCTCATCGGCCATTGGACTTACACATTGCACAACAATTTGGAAATCGCAAATTCAACAATGAGTGGTTTGAAAGGAATAAGTGGTAAACTGCAAGCATTGCAATGTAGTCACTAGCCTGCTATTCAGTGGAGTGGATGTGTGGTCCAAGTCTGGGTTTAAGGGTTTATTTTCCAAGCTTAAAATGATAAGCATGAAACATTGGCCATGCTGTCAATCCAGTCAATCCGTTCAAAACAACTGGAAACTCAGGAACTGGGAAATCTGACTTTAGTGAGTTCAAGACAACTGGGAACTCAGGAAAAAACAAGCTGGGAAAATAAGTTTTGAACTTCATTCAACTCGGAATTGTAAGTCAGGAACTCAGGCCTCTTTGACCTGAAGATCACTGACGTCATCATGATTCGACCTTGTTTTTTCTCACAGTTCCCAGTTGTCTGAAAGCACCATGAATACAGAGAATGACAAAGTTTGATGACAACATTTTCCCACGAAGTACTGCCACAACACCTTCCTGTTCAAGTGAGCACAGCACAACAAGATGAGTCCAAACATGTATTGTATGCTGCTGCATAAATTATGTAGTATTCCAGGAAGATACTGTAGCTAAAAAGTAATACTAAGTGTATGTTGTGTAGTAAGCTGTTAGTAGCCCATGTGCCTCACCCTAATCATTTTTCCCTTTTTCCCTCTTAATTTCACCTACAGTTCTGACTTGGTGGTGCACATATAGCCAGCCTATAGCCTGTTTTAGAGAAATGCAATTATTGAATATTGTAAGAGTTTCATTCCATGATTATATGCCCCCTTTATTTATACTGCGGTTCTGACTAAGTGTAGAGGAAGAATACTATAAGAACGGCCAATGTTCTCAAATCTGTCGCTGTACATTTCATAAGTGCTGAAAAAATAGTCCGACCTAGTTTGCTCATTAATGTCTTAATCGAAATTACAGATTGCCTCTTATCTGCTTGTCGTCCCCTTATGCCATAGTTTGTACATCTCAATTGTCATTGGAAACCATATATCTATAAGCAAGTCAGCCATTATCAGATATGTTTTTTAAAGGGCAGGAAAATGAGCCTGAATTAACTGTTTTGCTGCCAGACAAGGCTCCGTTAATAGCCAGGTGTAGCAGTGGTAAGGTGTTGAGACTGCTGTTGGGACTCTACTGTTGGGACAGCTTTATGTGGGCCCTACAGTTTGGGAGCACTGTTTGTCACCGTTATAGTCCAATTAATGTATTGTTTAGTGTTAAGTTGTGTTGTGTAATGACTTTGCTGGCATGCATCCAAAACGTCCTTTTTTTGCACCACCAAGATTTACATGCTAAAATCGTCACTGGTCACCGTTAGCCTCATGGTGAGGCTTCTTTCCTGTCCGGCAACTAAGTCAGGAAGGATGCTTCTATCTTTGTAGTGACTGAGTGTATTGATACAACATCCAAAGTGTAATTAATAACTTCACTAATGTTCAAAGGGATATGCAATGGGTGCTTTTTCAAAGTGTTTTATCTACCAGTAGGTGCCTGTAACGACGTTCGTCTGTAGGAGGAGAAGCGGACCAAAAAGCAGCGTGGTGCTTATTCATGTTCTTTAATGGAAAACTGAACGATACATGAAATAACTCAAATCTACAAAACAACAAACGGAACGTGAAAACCTATACAGCCTATCCTGTGACAACAAACACAGTGACAGGAACAATCACCCACAAACACACAGTGAAACCCAGGCTACCTAAGTATGATTCTCAATCAGAGACAACTAATGACACCTGCCTCTGATTGAGAACCATACTAGGCCGAAAACATAGAAATGCCCCAAAACATAGAAAAACAAACATAGACTGCCCACCCAACTCACGCCCTGACCATACTAAATAAATACAAAACAGAAATAGAGGTCAGAACGTGACAGTGCCCTACTTTGCGAGGCATTCGAAAACCTCCCTGGTCTATGTGGTTGAATCTGTGTTTGAAATGTTCATTTCAGCTTTTCATTTTTTATGAATTTGTTTAATTAAAATGACTAAAAACATAATTCTACTTTGACATTATGAGGTATTGTGTGTAGGCCAGTGACACAACATCTACATTTAATTAATTAATTTTAATTTGAAGGTGTAACAACAAAATACGGAAAAGGTCAAGGTGTGTGAATACTTTCTGAAGGCACTATATATAGGGAATTTGGAAAGTATTCAGACCCCTTGACTTTTTGCCAGATTTTGTTACATTACAGCCTTATTCTAAAATTGATTAAATTGTTTTTTCCCTCATCAATCTACACACAATACCCCATAATGACAAAGCCTTGAGTCTTCTTGGGTATGACGCTACAAGCTTGGCACACCTGTATTTGGGGAGTTTCTCACTTTCTTCTCTTCAGATCCTCTCAAGTTCTGTTGGATGGGGATTGTCACTGCACAGTTATTTTCAGGTCTCGCCAGTGATATTAGATCTGGTTCATGTCTGGCTGGGCCACTGAAGGACATTCAGAGACTTATCCTGAGGCCACTCTGGAGCAGGTTTTCCATCAAGGATCTCTCTGTACTTTGCTCCGTTCATCTTTCCCTCAATCCTGACTAGTCTCCCAGTCTCCTCCCTACCAGTCCCTACCAGTCCCTGCCGCTGAAAAACATCCCCACTGGATGATGCTGCCACCACCATGCTTCACCATAGGGATGGTGCCAGAGTTCAATCTTGGTTTCATCAGACCAGAGAATCTTGTTTCTCATAGTCTGAGAGTCCTTTAGGTGCCTTTTTGAAAACTCCAAGCGGGCTGTCATGTTCCTTTAACTGAGGATTGGCTTCCAACTGGCCACAAGACCATAAAGGCCTGATTGGTGGAGTGCTGCAGAGATGGTTGTCCTTCTGGAAGGTTCTCCCATCTCTACAGAGGAACTCTGGAGCTCTGTCAGAGTGACCATCGGGTTCTTGGTGGTTCCAAACTTCTTCCTTTCAGACCAATGCTTTGGAAACCTTCCCCAGATCTATCAAATCATATTTTATATTTGAGATTCTTCAAAGTAGCCACCCTTTGCCTTGATGACAGCTTTGCACACTCTTGGCATTCTCTCAACCAGCTTCACCTGGAATGCTTTTCTAACATTCTTGAAGCAGTTCAGCGTGAGTAAGGAGGGGATGGAGGGAGGGAGAGGAATGCTTATTTTAATCAGGTAATTACGCCAGTGGAATTAGAAGTATCCTTATTTTCTCAGGAGTATAGAGACGTTGAAGTGATTCCAGACTTAATCCTTGGATAGAGCAAACTCTCTGGGATAATGTGGAGTGGCTGTAGGCTGGTGGAAGACAACTGGATTTTAAGGTGAGGCCTGGGAGCGCCTGGTCGCAGTGTTCCCCAGGTTCTGGGCAGTCATTTGTATTGATGAGGATTTTCTTCATGCTTTAGCTCTTCATAACCACAGCACAGTGAGAGGGGCCCAGCATCCTTCTCACCAAGGTCTCTGGCCTCACTGGATGCAACTTACAAACCCACCCAGTTACCAATTAATAGGATATTTTGTATATTTGTGCATACTTTTGTTATTCAATGTAATAGTATATCCTCTGTGTTGTTTTATGAATATAAACAATCTGTATGTACAGTGTCCATATATGTCTAATATGTACAAGTAGGCCTATTCAAATATAGTAAACCATGAATTGCGTCAATAATGAATGTAGGATAATACCTGCCACTAAATGAACTTGGTACTGGTTGTTTGTGAGATGTCACATGTGTGTTTGTCAAGTGTCCTGCCAGTCAAATGAATTTGTTTAATGTCAATTATAAATTTAACTTAGAGACTGCTTTAAAGATAGGCTAGGTCATATTTTTTTGTTGTTGTGCCTATATTATCAAGATACCTTTCTTATAATTTCAATGTGAAAGAAGCACAGTTTTGCATTAGGCTTATAATATTGGCAATTTGCTTCTCCACAACAGTCAATTTTCATTGCTCTCAATGAAAACGAATGTTAAGCAATATTTTTTTTTTATGTAGATATATAATTATGCAATCTTTTTGTATGTATTTTAATACATTTAATTAACACATTTGCATTTGATAGGTTATTGCAGCCTAATACAAAAATGATTTGAAAAGCACCAGCAGTTTATTGAGAAGTGAGTCAATTGTAAGATAATAACAATATATGTTTCCATGCAAGACTTTGACCTTGGGGTTAAGGGTGTTTGACCATCATTTGACCTCACATATGTTACCTTATCAACCCCTGCTTGTTAACCGCTATTGATCACCTCTCCCCGGAGACATCACACAATAATGATACAAAATAACAAAACATTATTGATACTGTACAGGTTTGGTACATGTTTGTTTTGATTCTTGTTACTTGCAAATTGGATTTTTCCTACTTTGAATTAAATGTTTGAATATTCACTGGATATTTTCATTTTATAAAGGTAAGTAAAAACTATCTACCTAACAACGAAAATGAAATACTTAATTGTATAAATTAATACCCCCTTTCCCCTCCCTTCCCACCCCATACAGCATTTTATTTTTCTTCAGTCAATGCTAGGCCAAATCAATCAGGAACATTAATTACGTGTAGATTTCCAGTGTTTATATTAATTATTGATGTCAATTCTTGTGCTTTGTTGCTCATATAATTTGGGAAATTTCACCATGCCTTGTTTAAATGAGTTTTGAGGTATAGATATCAATCCTTTGTAGAGAATAATAGGGTGCATTGCAGTCGATCTGACTGTATAAACGAAAAGAAAAGTAGACTCCAAATGCTCATATATAGTGATACGCTTTTGGACAAGAATGTGAAAAATCACTGTTCTGTAGGCTTATACTTCAAAATCAAATGCCCAATTCATGAAAACGTCTGTCATGTAGCTGGCAGTGTCAAAAACTTTGACATTAAATGAGCTGATGCCGATTGAAACATGCGCTAATAGGCTTACATACATCTTGACGCACTGACTCACCAAGCAGGGATAAAAGTATATTTTCAATAATACATTAACAACAACATTATTATTGCTATTATTATTAGGCTATTTTGTCCCAGTTGTAAGATGGTCAAATAGTGATCATTTGATGCATTTGCTCATCATTTTAGCATACACACACACACACACACACACACACACACACACACACACACACACACACACACACACACACACACACACACACACACACACACACACACACACACACACACACACACACACACAAACAAATGAATGCACACATCCATAAAAAAAAGGTCCCCAGTATTTGGGCAGGGGAGAGGAGTGGGGGGAAAGGCACGCAGTGGAATGACAACTCCCTGAAAGTTCTCAGGGAAGTGTTTGTGTCTGGCCATGGAGCAGGCAGCTGATTTTGGATTGAGCGTTAGCATAACAAAGCGCCAGAGCCTGTGAACTTGGGGCACCTTTCGACCCTGGTGCTGTGGCGATGAATAGCCCCCAGGCCTCCCCATAGAGTGCCCCCACGGCTCGCCTGTTCCTTGCTAAATTGTTAATCAGGGTAATTTAATATAGTTTTCAATATGCCTCATCTCTCATCGGGAAAGCATTCACAGGCCCCTCGCACTCCTGCCCAAGAAAAGCCCCCCCTATTCAGCCAGGCGAGACGGGCAGCTGCAGGCCTTCTAGCCCCCTGAATTGAAATGTTCAAACATCAACAACATGGAGACCTGAGAGCCTGTGTGTGTGTGTGTGTGTGGTGAGGAGGGGTGATGGGAGGAGTGCTGGTGTGAACTAGTTCTCTGTCTGTCCTCCAAACTTGAACGTGAACAGCCATTCATCCTTGTCTAAATCAACACACACACCTTAACTTGGCTGCGGACAAATGGCAGTGACAATAGTAGCAGAAGTCGTTTGTCAAAATTGTTGCGCACAAAATGTAAGTTTTGATATTGGATTGCGTGCCGTACAATATCATGAAAGCAATTTGGATGAGAATGTGACTTTGGTAAATAGAAGTAGATGCAGATACCAATTGTCAAACAAATGTATCAACTGAGTAAATATTTTCACCTTCATTGTTGTGTGACTAATAGTATGAAAATACAACCCAGGATATTTTGACTAATATTATAACATTTCTACAGTTCTTAATCTGAATGACTCTTCATCAGAGTCTTTGGTCAGAGGGAAATCACGTCAATCACGCTACGGCAGCACCTCCTTGATTGGTTGGGCTGGACCCTTTTCCCATTCTTCTCCAGATGAGGCAGCCTCATTGCGGTCTGCTCTGACATGACACATACTGTAAGTGCAGGCCCTATTTCAGCCTGGCCCAGAGTGATGTCATCTCTCCGGGCAGTAACTCTGTGTGTTCGTCTCATCCTGGGGATGTCATCGCTGGGCTGGCGTGTTCAGTGTAGATGGTGAGTCACTGGACCCCGGACTGCTGAGTTTGACTTACTGTGTGTAGAGGAGAAACCCAGGGCCTACTCTTGACTCTAGCATCTATAAATACTACAGTAATTGAGGATGACTCAGGCCCTCCCTTGACTCTGTGTGTGAAGGACTGGGACAGAGACTGGACAATGACGGGCCCTTTTGTAGCTGGATAGGTGAGTGTGTGTGAGTGTGTGTGTGTGTGTGTGTGTGTGTGTGTGTGTGTGTGTGTGTGTGTGTGTGTGTGTGTGTGTGTGTGTGTGTGTGTGTGTGTGTGTGTGTGTGTGTGTGCGTGCGTGCGCTGGTATGTGTATGTTAATGTGTGTGTGTGTCATGTTCCATTATCATTAGCTTTTGACACGTTTATTTGAATTGTTTTACTTTCCCATCTGCACCTTTAGCTGTCAGTCATCGTTTCCATGACCTCCAACCAAGCTACACCACAGCCTGTAAATGTTGGCCAGTTGCATTTTCTGCCATTGATGCAGTCTTCAAGTAGTCGAGAAGAGTCCTCTGGTTCCCAGCTGATGTAGTAAAGAGACGTGCTTAGTGCGGCTGCCTGTGGGCTTCTGATAATAATAGGGAGGGGTGCATATTTTGCCGGATTCCATAGAATTTCTGTGAGGATGTGTTACCGGGTCTCGTTGAGTATAGAATACTGTATCTCCTTTACTCATTGGAAACAGCTATGATGATCTCAGGTGTTTTTCTCCACACTGTTAAAATGTTGTGCTTTGTAACACCAAACTGAGCTGCCACCAATGCTGAAGAAGATGAAACCTTAACGGTTTTATATCCGTTCAATATGAACCATTACACCTCATGGCACAACAAGCTTAATTTTAATGTTGAAATATTATTTTCTTCATATAAACATGTATGCAACATTGTGTGAAATAATCAAAAGGTCAAAAGATGTTTTAATTAATTAACCACAGTCCTCTAAAATCACAGGCCTCTAAAATCTGGCAAGATATGTTGATTTAAACTTTCCAATGATCAATCACTCAATTTTCTCTCTCTTTGTTTAACGTCATGAAAAATACTTACATTTTCAGCCACATATTCAGTTGGATCTATTATTTGATCATTTTGGTAAAAGGAAATGAACAAATCATTGAAACAACTTGCATAAATGGGTGTTTTGACACTTCATTGAGACAGTTATGAATTGACAGAGGGGATACAGATAGGTGGGAGAAACAGATTGAAGGGTCGGAGCAGGGAATTTAACCCCGGTCTTCGGTGGGGAGAGGGATGACGTGTCCAAGCCGGGTGCTTTATCGTTAGACCACAGGCTTTGCATGACTTGCATACATTTTTATTAAGTATATATTGGTTGTTTGTTTTTTTGTTTTTTTTTGTTTTTTTGTAAATTGCCATTCACCCAAGAATAATTTCTTACCAGTGGTTGAGTGGGTAAAATTCAAACAAAATGTACCATCTTACTGCCCCTTCCTGTTTTCTAAACTTTTCAAATAAAATAACAAAGTGCAATTCCCCAAATTTTTTTCCATAGGCCCTTATCATAAATCAGTGTTTAGGCAAAAAAAAAAAAACATTTGCATGTATAAACCATTGATTGTATGAGAAACACCATTTTTGTGTTTTGATGCTGCAACCTTCAAAAAGTGTTTTCACAACACTCTTAAATACACCAACGTTAAGGTTGAAGAACCACTTTGGGTGTACTTGGGAGTACTTAATTTATGTTGTAAAACACATTCTGTGCATTAAAACACTTACATTAAACACCCCCTCCAAACACCAGATCTACTTTTCGTGGTTTGATTACACAATCATGGTGTTTTGAGACGTTCTATTTTTACAGTGCAGGTGATAAGGGGAGAAAAGGGAATACACGATTGACTAATGAGACGATGGGCCTTAATCTATTTGGTTCATCATTATTTACCATTGTTATTACTACCATGCTTTCCCCTCATTGCACATTTACAATAAACACGTCCACTTTGGTTATGGACACTAACTGAAATTGTAGAGGATCAAAAACAAGGATAGTGTACAGCACGTGTCAAACTCATTCCACGGAGGGTGTCCGCGGGTTTGCGCTCCACCCTTGTACTTGATTGATGAATTAACTAATTAGTAAGTAAATCCCCTCACCTGTTTGTCTAGTTCTTAATTAAAAGGAAAAAACAAAAACCAGCAGACACTCGGCCCTCCGTGGAATGAGTTTGACACCCCTGGTGTACGGCTACGCTATTCAGGCTATTGAAAACACTGTTATATTATTAGAGACCTTTCTAATTTACCTGTCTTCTAAGAGTTTGACATGGGCCCATATCTCAAGAGTGAAAATATAGCATCTGTGAATTTACTGAGATCAAATCAGAGGCAGACTGTCTATTATTGACACACAAAAGGATTCCGCACCCGCTAGACGGCAGCTCATTTTGACAGCCATAAATAGTAATGTTGTATATCAATAAAAACATCTAAGCAAGGGGGAGAAGCAACAGTAGAGAGGCAGATAAGTAGATTGAGAGGAACAGGCAGAGGAACAGAGAGAATGAGAGAGGGACAGAGATGGAGGACGAAAGAAAAAAGGTAGAGTGAGAGGATGTTTGTCTGTTTCGGCCCTGTGGTCTCGTGCCTCATGGGATACCCGGACACTCCGTCAAGATTCTACACTTCATAATCAATCACTATCCACCGGTTTAAACACACACATTCTCTCTCACACACACACCGAATGTGTTTGAGAATGTCTTGTCCAGCTCCACCTGAGCAGTCTCAGTATGTCATGTCAGTGTGATAACATGAGATGTGATTCCCTGTGAAGACAGAGAGGTCTGGTGCCTGGGCTGGCCATGTCCTACAGACTGTCCACTGTCCACTCATACATGCATTTCAGAGACACTGAGCAAATACAAGAGGACAAATGAGGACATTAAATGGTAGTAAAGATATATATATATTTTTAAAAATCTAGTTTCAGTAGAAAGTATTCAATACAATTAATTTACACTTTAGTAATTTAGCAGACGCTAAGGGTGGAGCGCAAACCCGCAGACACCCTCCGTGGAATGAGTTTGACACGTGCTGTACACTATCCTTGTTTTTGATACTTACAGTTAGTGCATTCAACTTAAGATAGCTGGGTGGGACAATCACATCACCGGCATAGTAAGTACACTTTTCCTCAATAAAGTAGTTATCAGCAGAGTCAGTGCCAGAAAGCGGGGATGGGGTTTAGGAATTATATATTTTTTTTGTTGTGTGGGGGGGCGAAGTGAGGGGGGGAATTATTTAGATATTCTTTGAAGATGTCGAGTTTCAGATACTTTTGGAAGATGGGGCACGGTTGGGGTGGAGGGTTTGAGTGAGGGTCCTAAAATGTATAAATAGAGCAGGGCCAATACGTTCCAATGTTATGTTCCGTCATATGCATCACACTGCCTGTAAGATAGTACAGTATGTCTGTTTACCTTTCTACCATTCTACAAGCATGCTACTTCACATTACCTCTTCCTACAGTTTCTCCTCTTCTGCCTAGTTAAATAAAGGTTAAATATATATATATATTTTTTAAATACAAAAATAAGTTTCTCCTAACAGCCCTGCTTTACTTCTCTTTCTACTGGGGGAGAATTGTGTGGAAAACACTACAGTATATACAGTTATATGTCATTTTTTTTGCAGAGAAGTTTACAAACTTAAAGAATTGGGTTTATTATCTGGCCACCCGTTGGGATCATGAGGTGGATGGTACTTGGGAGTGTTCTCCCAAACCAAATAAGATAACAAAGTCCCGTTAACTGCAGATAAAAGTGAAATACTGTGACTTTAAAAAAAGAGAGGAAAAAAAGCCTCTCTCTCAGACATAATGGAGTTTAGAAGTTAGATACTCCTCGCCTGCCCTACCAAGGTCAAAAGAAACTCTCCTGAACATTTTTCCTTCAAATGACGTGTCAACAGTGAAATTCTTCACTGTTTACTGGGGATCAATCCTAAGTGACTCCAGAGCAAGGCCGGCAGAGCTTTTTGTGGTTCCCAAATGCTCCTGGCTCAATTCAATTGTGCTGAAAAATGTAGAGCCCAGCATTACGATTCCAGGAAGAATGGTTTACCCCGTCATCCATGACTTCAAATGTTGCATCAGTCTTCATTGGATTTCAATAGACATTCGTCAAACAATCAGGCGGATAGAATTTGATCCCTGGCATCCATTTTTCATTGCTAATGCTGGATTACATATGACAAGAAATACTTAATCTGAATGTTTACACTAAACCATTTCTGATGAATAATCAAATTATATTCTCGTCAACTATAGAGTAGTCCACGCAGGGCTATTCAACTCTTACTCTACGAGGCCCGAAGCCTGCGGGTTTTCTATTCTATCTGAAAATGAATTGCCCCCACCTGGTGTGCCAGATCTAAATCAGTCCCCGATTAGAGGGGAACAATGAAAACAGGCAGTGGAGCTGGCTTCAAGGTCCTGAGTTGAGATTGATGGGAGGTTACATTTTGTAATCTCTGTTATGTCTTTATACTGGTAACAGTAAAAGTCATGACACATGTCTGGGTCAAATATTTGAAAAAGTTGGTCAAGGAAAAAACACACATAATACTAATATACATAAAGTATATTTACATCTGAGAGAATGTGTTGTGTACTGCGGGAGGAAACCTTGTGTCCCCACTGCCAAGGTGTTATGGGTAGTGTAGTTTCATTTTCAGAATGGCCACTTTCCTTACTTTTTACACCAGTTATGGGCAACTCCAGTCCTCGGGGGCCGGAGTGGTGTCACATTTTTGCCCGAGCCCCAGCTAACACACCTGACTCCAATAATCAACTAATCATGATCTTCAGTTTACAATTCAATTAGTTTAATCAGTTGTGTTTGCTAGGGATGGGGGAAAAGTGTGACACCATTCAGACCCTCGAGGACTGGAGTTACCAGTCCCTGCGTACAATCATAGAAAAACATAGAACCTAAAGGGGGTTATTTGGCTGTCCCCAATGCAGAACTAGGTAGAACCCTGTTGGGTTCCATGTACAACCCTTTCCACAGAGGGTTCTACATGGACCCCAAAATGGTTGTACCTGATACCAAAAAGGGTTCTATCTGGAACCAAAAAGTGTTCTCCTATGGGGGCAGCCAAATAACTATTTTGGAACCATTTACTCCAAGAGTGTACCTACTGTAGTCTCAAGCATGTGTTTTGCTTGTGTTGCAACATTGTAGGCTTGGGCGATATATGTTAAAAAAAGGTTAAAATGAATTCAATATCAATAAACAATTTATTACGTATACCTCGGTATTTCGAAATACCGACGGTATGATTTTCAATACCGTAAAAATAACAGAAAAATAATATTAATACAATAAAAATACATTTTGTAATGCAGAAAATCTGTGAATATGTGGCCATGTAAACATTTCTGGTGGGTCTCAAGCACACTTCGTCAGAAGCACACTTTTTGTAAGTAGTTATATATTTAGCTGGAATTTAGGATTTGAGAAATGTGATTGCTGCGCCAAATATCAGATCTCAACAACAATTGGAGAAGTGTTTAATAACATCACCAGTACCACATCCTTATGATATATATATATATTTTCATAAGCGCAACGGGACTGCAAGAGACACATTGGATTGTCTGACTGAAATACGGTACATAGGACCTTTGAAAAAATAATTGTACTGTTTGAATTTGTTAATAAAATATGGGACATAACGACAGTTTATCGCAGCTCCACTCTAGCGAGGTTAGCACACACCGGTGGAGGCTGGTGGGAGGAGCTAAAGGAGGACAGGCTCATTGTAATAGCTGGAATGGAATCAATGGAACGGTATCAGACAGATCAAACCATATGGAAACCACATATTTGACGCCATTCCATTGATTCCAGCCATTACAATGAGCCTGTCCTCCTATAGCTCCTCCCACCAGCCTCCACTGGTGTGTGTGTGTGTGTGTGTGTGTGTGTGTGTGTGTGTGTGTGTGTGTGTGTGTGTGTGTGTAAGTAAGGGAAAGATTGAAGCTATCTTTCATCTCCTGCAGCGTCCAGGTACTCTACATGATATGATGATACAGGCCCAATTAAGGGATGGGGCTGCGTGAAAAATGTGATGACAGGGCGAATAGGAAGACTAGACTCTGATCTACCATCTGAAAGAGAGTGAAAAGAGGGGAGGGAGAGAGAGAGTTGATAAGGGAAATGAAAAGGAGGGAGAGGGTGTGGAAGGAGAAAGAGGGAGAAGGGGAAGAGAGAGAGAGAGAGAAGAGGTGTATCCGGAGTGACTTACAGTCGTGAATGCATACATTTTTCTTACTTTTTCCGTACTACTATGGTGAGATACACTTCTCTCCCTCCTTTCCTCCTCATGGCCTTTCAAGCCATGACCTCTCTCTCTCTCTTCCTCTCTGATGACACCTAGATTATGAATGCTTTGTTAATGCCAGTGTTGCCTTAAGCGTATGCCTTGTGTGTAATTTAAGTGTATGCTTTGTATGTGAATTCATTCATTTTAAAATGTAATTAAATCTATTTGCATTTAGTATTCCATGTCACATGTGGGTATGTAGGAGAAACGTAGAAGATTCAAACACTAACCTGACATGTGGCTATGCTACAAAGTTTTCTCTGGTTGACAAGGTGCTTCGGGTAATGAGCATAGCTAGTATCTTATCCATTTTAGATTTTACAGTTTTGTCTAATTTGACATATACTAACACATTGACAATGTAGGAATACATACTGTCTTTGTACTGTATGCAAACTGTATGTTTCTCAGCATTGTCAGGGTCCATCAGAAACAACTACAGCCATGTCAGCAACTGTTCTCCTTTGATCCAACAGAGGACCTAATTATGTCAAAGGTATACAGACAAGGCTTACTGTAGACAGAAATCATGTGGGGAAAATGAATACTTCTCAAAAATATTATTGAATATACTTTATTCCATTTATTGAGAAAATACAGTGATTTGAGAACGTACAAAAATATTGTCTTGATGTACCGTTTCAATCAATTCATATTTCAGATGAAGAGCAAGTGCACTGTGGGTTCCATTTGGGTTTTATACTCAATTCTAAGGACAGATTCACTTGAAATCCAGTACAACAATAAAGACTTTTACAATTCAGAATAAATGATGTTGTACTTTTACAGCCCAGTAGAAGGTAAACAGTTGCAACTGATTTTTAAATCACAATGATACAGAAATGACTGAGTGCTGACTATGCATGCTGATAAGAAATAGTAGTTTGCTGTATCCTTCTTCATCAGCATACTGTATCTTGACTGTTGTTGATGATCAGATGGAAATGACAGTCCATGCCTCTCTCTCCACTCGAGACAGCTGTAGAGAGTCACCCAGATCAATGCTCCACCTAGACAAGACAAACACACACTATTAGTTTAACAATATAATCTCTGTCCAAGTGATCATTCTCTTCATGTTAAACTCTTGTGTCTTGGGTGAACTTGGAACTTTGAACTTGGAGGGGCATTACTTTCATACCCCAGGCGATGAATAGTATTTTCCTTTTGTTATCCAATGGACAGCTATGTGTTTACAGTGCCTTGCAAAAGTATTCATCCCCCTTGGCGTTTTTCCTATTTTGTTTCATTACAACCTGTCATTTAAATTGATTTTTATTTGAATTTCATGTAATGGACATACACAAAATAGTCCAAATTGGTGAAGTGAAAAAATAAACTTGTTTCAGAAAAGTGGTGCGTGCATATGTATTCACCCCCTTTGCTATGAAGACCTTAAATAAGATCTGGTGCAACCAATTACCTTCAGAAGTCACATAATTAGTTAAATAAAGTCCACCTGTGTGCAATCTAAGTGTCACATGATCTCAGTGTATATATACACCTGTTCTGAAAGGCACCAGAGTCTGCAACACCACTAAGCAAGGGGCACCACCAAGCAAGTGGCACCATGAACACCAAGGAGCTCTCCAAACTGGTCAGGGACAAAGTTGTGGAGAAGTACAGATCAGGGTTGGGTTATACAAAAATATACAAGAACATCCCATGAAGCACCATTAAATCCATTATTCAAAAATGGCACCACAACAAACCTGCCAAGAGAGGGCTGCCCACCAAAACTCACAGACCAGGCAAGTAGGGCATTAATCAGAGAGGCAACAAAGAGACCAAAGATAACCCTGAAGGAGCTGCAAAGCTCCACAGAGGAGATTGGACTCTCTGTCCATAGGACCACTTTAAGCCGTATAATCCCCAAAGCTGGGCTTTACAGGAGAGTGGGCAGAAAAAAAGCCATTGCTTAAAGAAAAATATAAGCAAACACATTTGGTGTTCACCAAACGACACGTGGGAGACTCCCCAAACATATGGAAGGAGGTACTCTGGTTAGATGAGACTAAAATTGATGTTTTTGGCCATCAAGGAAAACGCTATGTCTGGCGCAAACCCAACACCTCTCATCACCCCGAGAACACCATCTCCACAGTGAAGCATGGTGGTGGCAGCATCATGCAGTGGGTAAGGGTCACCTCTGGAGGAAACCTGGCACCATCCCTACGGTGGAGCATGGTGGCGGCAGCATCATGCTTTGGGGATGATTTTCATCGGCAGGGACTGTGAAACTGGTCAGGATTGAAGGAATGATCGATGGTGCCTAATTCAGGGAAATTCTTGAGGGAAACCTGTTTCAGTCTTCAAGAGATTTGAGAGTGGGACGGAGGTTCACCCTTCAGCAGGACATTGACCCTAAGCATCCTGCTAAAGCAACATTTGAGTGGTTTAAGGGGAAACATTTAAATGTCTTGGAATAGTCTAGTCAAAGCCCAGATCTCAAGTTTGCTGTACGCCAGCGGAACCCATCCAATTTGAAGGAGTTGGATCAGTTTTGCCTTAAAGAATGGGCAAAAATCCCAGTGGCTAGATGTGCCAAGCTTATAGAGACATACTGTACCCCAAGAGACTTGCAGCTGTAATTGCTGAAAAAGGTGGCTCTACAAAAAAAATTACTTTGGGGGGGGGGGGGGGGGGGTGAATAGTTATGCACGCTCAAATTGTCCGTTTTTTGTCCTATTTCTTGTTTGTTTCACAATAAAATATATTTTGCATCTTCAAAGTGGTAGGCATGTTGTGTAAATCAAATGATACAAACACCCCAAAAATCCATATTAATTCCTGGTTGTAAGGCAACAAAATAGGAAAAATGCCAAGGGGGCTGAATACTTTCGCAAGCCACTGTATGTTACAATACAGTTTATATTTTGATTCAAACCAACTGTTCATCCAAACATATGACTTACAAGTACAGCACAACAAACACACATGCTGTAGCTACTGTCAAAAACACGAGGAATAGCAACTTTTTTTCTAAGAATTGACCATATATAACCTAAAATGGTTCTTCAGCTGTCCACATAGGAGAACCCTGTGACTAACTCTTTATGGTTCCAGCTAGAACTATTTTGGGTTCCAGGTAGAACCCTTTCCACAGATCCAAAAAGGGTTATCCTGTGGGGACCGCAGAATAACCCTAAAATAAATAAATCTTTGCTTTTTTTTGAGTGATTCAACTCCTTTCTACCTTGAATTAGTCCTTTTGGAATTTTTTCTTGTTACGCCCTTCTCGTGATTTTTGTCATTGTTGTTGAACACCCCTACTGTCTTTTGTTTGCTGAAGCACGAATTCCCACCTAAACCCTTCTGGAACCTTTTTTCTAAGAGTGAACTTTCTACTATACATTTTGCATACATTTCACCACATACAAACTCCAGGCCTGCAGATGAAGAGGACTCTGAGTTCAAAGTTCCCAAGGTACTCGACAGCAACAAAGGGCCACAACAATGGCTCCTGACATGAGTCTCCCTCATATCACACTGCACTTTCCACGCATTGTTCCCCTGGCCTTCTCACATGTATTGCCTTACATTATGTTCTTAGAAGTGGATAAGACAGCCAGGTTTTGTGCTGGGGACACAAGGCCTGGGAGTGTCTATGTGTTACAGACGCTTATTATTCTCTCATAGGGCGATGGGGCGATGGAGCTGGGGAACGCCTTATCAGATCCCCCTTACACTCACCCCAACCTGGGTTCAGATCCTCTGTACAACATCCCCCCCCCCCACCCCCACTCTCTCACCAGACACTCCCTCCAACAAGGTATTATGCTATCACGTTTCTCGAAAGTATAGAGGCTGCTGACAAGCATGGTAGCCTTTATGGGGCATTATGAAAGTATATACCATGTTGCTACAGCAGCTGGGGCTACTGGAGTTTCAACAGAGATACGGCTGGTTATTGCTTTAAATAGTGTAAAAATGATTCAGGATAAATACATTTTCTATCATCTTTATACATTGCTGTCCAGCAGTTGACATTTTTGGGGGTAAGCACAGCAGTGTATATTACAAGGTACTTTATGTTTTGTGCAGGTATTTGGAGAGCACTAAAATATATACTGTAGCTGCTAATACGCAACTGGTTTTCAGTGGATGTGGCCCCACTGCATTCAACTTTGCATCTCTCCTTGCCTCGAACAAAACAAAACCCAAACGGAAGAAAGAACAGAGCAGAGTTCAAAGGGCACACCTTGCTTACACAGAGCACCTTAAGGGCACTCCCTGCCTGCCTGCCTGCCTGTCACCCTCCCTCCCTACCTCCCTCCCTTCTCGCATGCCTGTCTTCTGGACGTTTGTGGCAGGCAGGTTCTTTTTTTTCTTTCTTACATCCTACTCTCTGCATCCTACTCCCTTTGAGTCTGCACATTTACACATCTATCTGGAGCTAAAGCCGCGTCAAACTACACACATGTTTCACGCACGTGTGTGACTGTCTGTGTGTGGGCGTGTACTTTTTTGTGTGTTAAACACATCTCTATCCCACCACTGAGTGACTAGGCGTTGCTTATACCTATCCCAGAGTGCTCAGATACCTCGGATGGGCCCTGTGGCTTTCTATGGTGGTACAGGCGACACAGCTAGATGGAGGGGGCTAATGGTTGACTACACACACACACACACACACACACACACACACACACACACACAGCTTTGTTCCTTTTTCTGGAATGCTCATCCATTTAAGCAGTACCTTTGTCCTCCAAAAAGCAACTTGAAAGGTACATTCTTGATTTAAATGACTTTTGAAGGTATTTTAAAAGCAAAGACAAGTATTTAACATATTTCAAAACTCCTTTAAAGAATGAGATGTATAAATGCAATCCATTGTCCAGATTGTACAGTGAAAACCAGTAGATATTACACTGAGTATACAAAACATTAAGAACACCTGCTCTTTCTATGACATACAGTGGGGCAAAAAAGTATTTAGTCAGCCACCAATTGTGCAAGTTCTCCCACTTAAAAAGATGAGAGAGGCCTGTAATTTTCATCATAGGTACACTTCAACTATGACAGACAAAATGAGAAAAAAAATCCAGAAAATCACATTGTAGGAATTTTAATGAATTTATTGGTGGAAAATAAGCATTTGGTCAATAACAAAAGTTTATCTCAATACTTTGTTATACACCCTTTGTTGGCAATGACAGAGGTCAAACGTTTTCTGTAAGTCTTCACAAGATTTTCACACACTGTTGCTGGTATTTTGGCCCATTCCTCCATGCAGATCTCCTCTAGAGCAGTGATGTTTTGGGGCTGTTGCTGGGCAACACAAATTTTCAACTCCCTCCAAAGATTTTCTATGGGGTTGAGATCTGGAGACTGGCTAGGCCACTCCAGGACCTTGAAATGCTTCTTACGAAGCCACTCCTTCGTTGCCCGGGCGGTGTGTTTGGGATCATTGTCATGCTGAAAGGCCCAGCCACGTTTAATCTTCAATGCCCTTGCTGATGGAAGTAGGTTTTCACTCAAAATCTCACTATACATGGCCCCATTCATTCTTTCCTTTACACGGATCAGTTGTCCTGGTCCCTTTGCAGAAAAACAGCCCCAAAGCATGATGTTTCCACCCCCATGCGTCACAGTAGGTATGGTGTTCTTTGGATGCAACTCAGCATTCTTTATCTTTCAAACACGACGATTTGAGTTTTTACCAAAAAGTTATATTTTGGTTTCATCTGACCATATGACATTCTCTTCTTCTGGATCATACAAATGCTCTCTAGCAAACTTCAGACGGGCCTGGACATGTACTGGCTTAAGCAGGGGGACACGTCTGGCACTGCAGGATTTGAGTCCCTGGTGGCGTAGTGTGTTACTGATGGTAGGCTTTGTTACTTTGGTCCCAGCTCTCTGCAGGTCATTCACTAGGTCCCCCCGTGTGGTTCTGGAATTTTTGCTCATCGTTCTTGTGATCATTTTGACCCCACGGGGTGAGATCTTGCGTGGAGCCCCAGATCGAAGGAGATTATCAGTGGTCTTGTATGTCTTCCATTTCCTAATAATTGCTCCCACAGTTGATTTCTTCAAACCAAGCAGCTTACCTATTGCAGATTCAGTCTTCCCAGCCTGGTGCAGGTCTACAGTGTTGCTTCTGGTGTCCTTTGACAGCTCTTTGGTCTTGGCCATAGTGGAGTTTGGAGTGTGACTGTTTGAGGTTGTGGATAGGTGTATTTTATACTGCTAACAACTTCAAACAGGTGCCATTAATACAGGTAACGAGTGGAGGACAGAGGAGCCTCTTAAAGAAGAAGTTACAGGTCTGTGAGAGCCAGAAATCCAAATACTTATTTTCCACCATAATTTGCAAATAAATAAATTAAAAATCCTACAATGTGATTTTCTGGAATTTCTTTTCTCATTTTGTCTTTCATATTTGAAGTGTACCTATGTTGAAAATTACAGGCCTCACATCTTTTTAATTGGGAGAACTTGCACAATTGGTGGCTGACTAAATACTTTTTTGCCCCACTGTAGGCTGACCAGGTGAATCCAGGTGAAAGTTATGATCCCTTACTGATATCACTTGTTAAATCCACTTCAATCAGTGTAGATGAAGGGGAGGAGACACGTTAAAGAAGCCTTGAGACAAATGTGACATGGACTGTGTATGTGTGCCATTCAGAGGGTGACTGGGCAAGACAAAATATTTAAGTGCCAAAGGACATCCAGCCAACTTGACACAACTGTGGGAATCATTGGAGCCAACATGGGCCAGAAACCCTGTGGAACGCTTTCGACACCTTGTAGAATCCATGCCTCTATGAATTGAGTCTGTTTTGAGGGCAAAATGGGGGAGGGGGGGATTCAACTCAATTATTTTAAGCAACATATTGCGATTGATTTATTCTGAACTGTTTTGGTAAAATGTAATTAACAAAAATGTCAACAACTTACATACATTTTTATTAAGTATGTGTTATTGTTAAAAAAAAATTGTTATCAATTTCAATTCACCACAGAATAATTTTTTACAGTACAGGACTTTAGAAACCTTAAGGAGGCATACTTTTGCGTATGTCAGGTTGGATGGAAACAGACATGATCAAAACGCACAAGAAAAGCCTTTCCACCAGAGGAGGCTATTTGTTTTGGATGCTTGAAACATTGCATTATCTCCTTCAGTGTTGCAGTCAAAGAGTAAATAATGTATAGTCTCTCCTGCACTGTGAAAAAGCCCAGTCTTCACTTCTGGGATCATCCAGGGTTTACTTTTATAAATGGGCTTTCAGGGTCTTCAGAGACATGGATAACACCACAGAATGTGGGTCAGACCATTTAATTTGCGCAGCGTTTCTCTTTGTCTCATTCAATCAGTGTTTGACAGATGCAATGTCACTCATCACATCTTAGGGACATCTGGGGCCAAAACTATTTCAGACTATGAATTGGTTGAGGTAAGGATTATTTGATCCATGATAAGAGGTTATTGAGACAGATATGGCCCAGCTAACGAGAGGACAAGAACAGACCTATGTGAAATGCCAGATCTCACACTCACCTCTTCGATCTGTGGGCCATACTTAACACATGGACAAATCAGAAGCTATCCTCTTCCTCTCTGTCTGGCTCCTCTCACCTGAAACAGAATAACATAATGAGATGTTAGAAGTTTTTCCCACTGACAATACAGGGGAAAGTGTTCAGACCACTTGACTTTTTCCACATTTTGTTACATTATAGCCATATTTTAAAATTGATTAAATAAATATTTCTCATCAATCTACACACAATACCACATAATGACAAAGCGAAAACAGGTTTATAGAAATACCTTATTTACATAAGTATTCAGACCCTTTGCTATGAGAAATTGAACTCGGGTGCATCTTGTTTCCATTGATCATCCTTGAGATGTCTTTTCAATTCATTGGACATGATTTGGAAAGGCACACACCTGTCTATATAAGGTCCCACAGATGACAGTGCATGTCAGAGCAAAAACCAAGCCATGAGGTCAAAGGAATTGTCTGCAGAGCTTCCGAGACGGGGTTGTGTCGAGGCACAGATCTGGGGAAGGGTACCAAAGAATGTCTGTAGCACTGAAGGTCCCCAGGAACACAGTGGCCTCCGTCATTCTTAAATGGAAGACGCTTGGAAACACCAAGACTCTTCCTAGAGCTAGCCGCCCGGCCAAACTGAGCAATCGGGGGAGAAGGGCTTTGGTCAGGGAGGTGACCAAGAACCTGATGGTCACTCTGACAGAGCTCCTGAGTTCCTCTGTGGAGATGGAAGAACCTTCCAGAAGGACAACGATCTCTGGAGCACCCCACCAATCAGGTCTTTATGGTAGAGCGGCTTGATGGAAGCCACTCCTCAGTAAAAGGCACATGACAGCCCGCTTGGAGTTTGCCAAATGGCACCTAAAGGACTCTCAGGCCATGAGAAACAATATTATCTTGTCTGATGAAACCAAGATTGAACTCTTTGGCCTGAATGCCAAGCGTAACATCTGGAGGAAATCTGGCACCATCCCTACGGTGAAGCATGGTGGTGGCAACATTATGCTGTGGGGATGTTTTCAGTGTCAGGGACTGGGAGACTAGCCAGGATCAAGGGAAAGATGAACAGATTAAAGTACAGAGAGATCCTTGATGAAAACCTACTCCAGAGCTCTCAGAACCTCAGACCGGGGCGAAGGTTCACCTTCCAACAGGACAATGACCCAAGCACACGGCGATGACAACACAGCAGTGGCTTCGGGACAAGTCTTAATGTCCTTGAGTGGCCCAGCCAGAGCCCGGACTTGAACCTGATCGAACATCTCTGGAGAGACCTGAACATAGCTGTGCAGCAACGCTCCCCATCCAACCTGACAGAGCTTGAGAGGATCTGCAGAGAGGAATGGGAGAAACTCCCGACATACAGGTTTGCCAAGCTTGTAGCGTCATTCCTAAGAAGCCTCGAGGCTGTAATCGCTGCCAAAGGTGCTTCAACAAAGTACTGAGTAAAGGGTCTGAATACTGTTTTTGCTTTGTCATTATGGGGTGTTGTGTGTGGATTGATGAGGGGGAAAAAATGATTTCATAAATTTTTTGCATAAGGCTGTAATGTAACAAAATGTGGAAAAGGTAAGGGGTCTGAATACTTTCCTAATCACTATGTTTCATGAGCGGACCACAGTGACACAGACTTGACTTGTCTTCATATGACTTTGGGTTTGGGATTTTTGACAAATTTTTATGTCCCTGTTTGGTTCTCTTGCCTTTGACAGTAGAGTCGCATCTTAAGTCTGGCTATTGTGGCACCACGACATAACTCTCTTTGGCTCCCTTCCCCCTCTTTCCCACCAGTTGGAGGTACATTGAAAGAGTTTCAAAAACTCTCAATTATTTATTTGATTTTCTGTTCACACCTTTAACCCCTCAGCAAATGTGCAGGCTGTTTGTGTTAAGAATATACCCCCCGGGGCTCTGTGTATTTATGTGGCATAACATACATACTTGTGCCTGCGAACACATATACTGTACGTGTACTAAACTGGGAGTTTAGTACACATGTATGTGTTCGCAGGCACAGGTGTGTATGTTATGTCACAGACATACTTTTTTGCAATACTTTTGTAAACAAAACAAAACAAATTCTGCACTGCGGCTTGGTCCGCTAATATAGCAAAGGCTCTGTGCACTACTTATGTGAAGACACAATGAGGTCCCCAGATGGTATTAATATAACACAGTTTGATCTGTCTGTGTGTGTGTGTGTGTGTGTGTGTGTGTGTGTGTGTGTGTGTGTGTGTGTGTGTGTGTGTGTGTGTGTGTGTGTGTGTGTGTGTGTGTGTGTGTGTGTGTAGTGTATTGGATATAGAAGGATATGTATTCACCTGCCCTGTCCTATGTTCTGTACTCTTTGTCCTGACTGATTGTGTGTCTGTCTGAGTATACATGGTGTTAGTACAGTCACAAAACTTCGCAAAGCAAGCCATTAGCAGCAACCATTGTTGGGGCTACAACTGTATAAAACCCCTAAAACACAACTGAATACATGCACCCCCATCCCACACACACACACACACCACTACCTCCACCACTCCTTAAACTCAAAATAGACGCTAAAACAAAGACACGACAATGTGCTGAGGTTCTAGCAACAATTAAATTCTGGGTGAGTGTGAATAGATTGGACCAAATCCGTGTTGAACTGATGAATCAAAGAGCAGTGCGGCAGATGAAAGGTGTGGGTAATATATGTATGTCTGTACACAGCTAACTGGCTCTGGCTTTAGTCTACTGTGTGTGAGTGAATATTAATGTCACCGAGATATGTGGTTCTTAAAGGATCTCCATGCTCCCCCCCCCCCCCTGTCTACCCCCTCTGCCCTTGGCCATGTCGCCGTGGTATCTCCCTGGCATGCTGAAGGGTTGTCATGGATACCACCAGACACATCCGCCATACCATGAGCGGGGGACGCTGAGCGCTTCGGTGGGGCCGGCGCCGAGACTTTCCCCCCTCCACCTCCCTTCCCCCAAACCCTTCCCCCCTCAACCCATCAACCCCCACCCAATCCCCTCTTTCCCCCTTCACATATCACAGCCCAAACCCCCTCTCTATGGCTCTTTTCCCCGTTTTTTTGCTGGCTAGGCCTGAGACTAACAGCAGCTATCCATACCCCATACCAGGGTCCTGTCTGCCTTTCAGTATAATGAATTCATGGCATTCTGAGTAGGAGGTACAGGAGACACAGACACATGGCTGAACCAGGAGTAATACAATAATTAAATAAGACACCACAAACCTGCACAGATGTATCTCCGGGGCCAACGCCTTGAATGAGCTGAATGCGACAATGAAATGTGTGTGTGTGTGTCTGTTTGCTTGAGGCCTGGATTCAACTTGAGGTTCATCCTGAAGAGATCCTTTTCATAAGCCACTGTCAATTATTCAACAGTGCACTTGCTTAAATGCTCTGTGTCCAAACTCTCCACTCTGCCTAACATTCGCCACTTATGATCTGTGCACTTTTCTATTGAGGTGAACATAGGTGTGTTGATCGGTTCAAATGTTCACACTCAAGTCTTAGATTTTTTTTTTTTTTAAACTATGAACATTTAATACCATTGCTAATACTCAACATGGTTATGCACAGTCATAGTTGGGTTAAATATTACAACAAATAAAATATTGTCCCGCAAAAAAATGCATAAAATCCAGTCTCGCAAAGTAAAGGAGTTCATATTTTATGACACCTCCTCTCGCTCACCCTACCCTCGCTTTAATATTTTCCAATATGACAACGCTCTCTTCTTGCACGTATGCTCAGGAAAAATAATCCTCTGTGATTGAAAAGCTAATTTTAAGTGTCAATTATTCTTATGCAAATGCATGTGCAGTTTCTCATGTCTGAAAAGGTTGGGAGCACAGATGGGTGCAGACACAAATCTCCTTCCAAAAAACACAGTGTCTTCCCGTCTGCCTCTTTATTTGTACCTCCAGGACAAGAAAGCTCCCAGACAAAGAAAGCTTGCATAATGGAACTGTGATATTTGCATGCTTGTTGTCCATGCTGAACACCAAACATATCGTAAATTGACGATACAATACAGGAACTCTAACTGTGGCCTAGAAGGGCCATTCAACACCAAAACAGTAAAGATATTGTAGGCTATGCAATACTATGGTATTATCATTGTTATGTAAACAATGCCACATTGTATCACTGGGGATAATGTGGACTAAGACGACCATGGTGAAGCATCTAGCCAACCTCAGAGTGGCTGTGCCATTTCATAATTTGTATAACTCACCATATTAACTAGTAGTTGTGTTCTATGCAGTTGACACCTTATCCGAGCCAGAGCCTCCACCAGAGACAGAGAGGCCGAGGGCGAAAGGGAGGGCTAGAGAGAGTGAGAGACAGAGAGAAAAAAAGAACGAAAGAAAGAGAGAGACAGAGATCAGCGGTAGAGCAATACAGTCTTGTTCCCTGACTCTCTCAGCTGATGTGACTTTTAAAAAAAAAGCCTTTTCAGGCCCAAACAGGATCAAACAACCTGCTGTAGAGTCCGTTTACACCACAACAATGGTCTCCATTCACCCTCCGCCTCAACACAACAGCTTTTTCCACAAGTAATCTTTTTCTGTATTATTAGCTCAAAGGGTGTAGAGAGAGAGTGGGTTGAGTAGGAGGAAGGGGGAGGAAAAGGGAGGGGGGCTGTGTGGAGATATCTTAGACGATAATGGTGTTTCGCAGATTAGATGATATCGGTGAGCAGTGTTTGTTTTGAACTGTCTGCCTCCAGCCACTGAGATCTATACCTAGAGCCGCACTAATTCACACTCAAAAAACACAAGAGAAACTTAGGTTGCCCTTTACACTCGTACAGGTTGAACATTTGGGCATTGATAAATGGCTACATTTGGAATCCATTGGCTGTACAGTAACATGCTACACATGACATCAGAGATTTACAACGCTGTATGGGTTTTGACTGACAGACGTTCTGAACACCTCGCGTGACAAGAAGTTGCCCCCATCCCTCCCGCTAATTGGGCAAATGGTTTGTTGTCTGAGTGAGGGAAATGCTGTAAATTAAGAGGACTCTATGTATTTTGAAAAAGGAGATGTTGAGGACTGTAATAAATACCGCTTCAATGTCATACAAGCAAGCCAAACACCCATGAGTCCAAATGTGCACTTTTTTTATTTTATTCTTACCTTTATTTAACTAGGCAAGTCAGTTAAGAACAAATTCTTATTTTCAATGACGGCCTAGGAGCAGTGGGTTAACTGCCTGTTCAGGGGCAGAACAACAGATTTGTCTTCCGGTTACTAATCCAACGCTCTAACCACTAGGCTACCCTGCCACCCCGCCCTGCCACTTCACATTTCCATATCATAAAAACACAGTGTCAACATTTATGATCACTATCTTTGATGTACAGTTACAAGATGACATGGTGTCATAACCTGGGTAGATCTGAGCTTATGTTTGTCTATTGTGAAGAACATTGATGCGTGACGCATACACCTGAATATACTCGTGACTCCTTTCTATGCTCACCAAAATGATGATCTGTTTCCCTGAATTGCATTGTGAAAGCGCAACACCGTAAGATTGTATGTTATAACTCAGTTAGTCATGTTGGCAATGGAACAGGCTTTCAAATTATGCCCACCTGACCCAGATTGAGATTTGTAATGGACCGTTTTTGGATTGTGTAAACAACAACAGTAAATTGTGTGATGGCGTGGACGCGGTGCTATGTTCCAAACTAAACAATTGCAAGTGTGCTTGCTCTAGTTCCTGTAAAATGCACATGAAATCAACATTGTAATGCTTGGATTCCGTCTTGTGTCAGTTGAACTGTTGTATCCTCCCCTTTGGTCTAATATGTTTCCCATAATCTCCAAACTGTTCCCTTTCAATTGCTACAATGGTTATATATATGCTTTTCATATTTCTTCTGTAAGACATTTTTCAATTTAGCCCTGTCGATATAGGCCAATTCACACAAGTGTAGAGGGTTAAAGCCCTCAGATAGCTGAAGCTGCCAATATAAACTGGTGAAGAAATATATATTGAGGACAAGTGAATTAGTGTCTACACAAAGTACTCAAATGAGTGAAAATACCAAAAACCTGAAAAAGTGTGCTTTTAAGTGTACTGTATGTATGGTTACTACATCTCTTTTATGATAGGGTTCCGCTTGGTTTGTTATTGGGGATTATACATTGAGTGTACAACATTTTAGGAGCACCTTCCTAATATTGAGTTGTACCCCGTTTTGCCCTCAGAACAGCCTCAATTCTTTGGGGCATGGACTCTACAAGGTGTCGAAAGCATACCAAAGGGATCCTGGCCCATGTTGACTCCAATGCTTCCCACAGTTGTGTCAAGTTGGCTGGATGTCCTTCTGGTGGTCACCTATTCTTGATACACACAGGAAACTGTTGAGCGTGAAAACCTTTTAACAGGTGACATCAGTGAGGGATCATAGCTTTCACCTGGATTCACCTGGTCAGTCAGTCTATGTCATGGAAAGACAGTGTAGATCTCCTAGTCGTCATATAGACATGCTGGGAGAGATTAGTCCTTGGTTTTCTCTGGCTGTTCAACATGATAGCGAACTACATCAGCACTATAAGCAGTCCACAACAGAAAATCTGATACAAAAATTGCCCTACAAAAGACAGCCAACACCAAACCCTCAGTAGCTCTCGTCAGATGAAAGAATAAGTACATCACATTGCAGAGGGTTGTCAGGAAAGTTAGAGAAACCTCGTTGGACGCATTAGGTGGATCTAAAATCATCTAACAACTTTGACAAGGAACTCGATGTAAAGACAAGGAGCAAACAAAATGGCCGTCCATATCCCATCGCAAACTGTAGTTCAACAAATCATGAATGACAGCCGATAACAGACAGGCACTTTTTCTCTCCTTTTTCTTTCTCATTCTCTCTCTTCCTGAAGTGTGTGTCATAGATGTCAAAATGGTAAGGGGAGTCTTTTTGAACAGGCAGGCAGCCTGCTGGACCACAGAGCGAATAAACATCCATGTGAGGAGAAAGCGATCCGGGCCCTCTCACACTGAGCCTCTCCTGGGTAAAACACTGCTCATACAATTGATAGAAGAGGCCTTTTATTAAGTCCCTGTGGGGCTAGCTCCGGATCAAACACACACACATACGCATACGCACACACACACATATATATAAGAACTCTACACACACGTGCGCTAGCGCACAAACACAGGCATTTTACATCTGCCCAAACTAAGAGTGACTGAGTAAACATCTTCACCCATTCATAGGTGGTGAGGAGAGGATTTTTTAAAATAGAAGAATAGATTAGGTGTCTAAAACAGTTGTGACTGTATGGGTTAGGGTCCGGCTGGTTACCCACAAGGACAAACTTACAACCCTGTCTAAAGCAGATTGTGTGTGTGTGTGTGTGTGTGTGTGTGTGTGTGTGTGTGTGTGTGTGTGTGTGTGTGTGTGTGTGTGTGTGTGTGTGTGTGTGTGTGTGTGTGTGTGTGTGTGTGTGTGTGTGTGTGAAGGTACACTGTATGTTGGTGTTGTGTCACCGCTGTCCCAGCACTGTGCTTATGACGGCACAATATGGGGAATCTAGGCACAAGAAGAAGAAAAAACTGCAACACCTTTTTCCTTCCCAAGAAACAATTTTAATAAATGTTCATCCCATTGACTGCCTCACTCCAGGCCGGCAGCCCCTCATGTAGAATCTATGGGAATCCTCCTCCTAAATGAGCTCACACGGCTTTGCCTATTCTTCCCCTGTCAGAGACCCCTGCTTTCTCTGGGACACCCCCTTTTCCAGTCCCCCATGTTCCGTCAGACCCCTCTGTCCCCCCCACTCCCTCTCCCAGCTCTTCACTCCCTCTACTCCCTCACTTTCAACTCCAATTTGGGCACAATGAAGTTGTTCTGGCTGACAGTTTGGCCAGGAGAATAGGTGCTGTTTGAGCCTGCTGTGTGGCCCTGGAGTGGGCCCATTCTCCCCCTCGCCGGCTCAGTTACCTAGGGCCTGGCTGCCGGGACACATACAGCCCCATCCCCATGCTCCCACCCTGACCCAAACAATTAGCCTCAAACTACAAGGAGGAAAATAGAGACTCCCCCTCCTACCAAACAACCAGCTCCTACCAAACAACCAAAACACCCTCTAGTCCACCTCACACACCTCACTGCACATTATCCCAAATCCCCAAACGTGTAGTGTGTGTGTGTGTGAGCGCGTGCGCACAGCCAGGTCGATCAAGATAGACTGCGAAATGTAACGTCCATCCAGGTAAGCAGAAAGTTGGGAGATGAATCAGGGGCAATGGTGAGCGCTATTACTTACCATCAAGTAGGCTTGGGTTTTGCTAGGGCGTTGTGGGATGGGGATGGAGGATTGGCATAAACCGCAAGCTCCAGCTCTAAGGGTCGTATCTTCAATGTTAGGCACTTGTTTAACTTTTTTGTTGTTGTAACTATGGCTGTCAAGGTTAACGTGTTAATCGGCATACGTTTCTTTGCCGCTTTTAATCGTGTCTCCATTACTTCACCACACGGAACCTTTCAAGCGCACGTTTCCATGAGAACACAACACGGAACAAAAACGTATGCCCAGTATTACTGGAGCTATGTCTTTATTCTTTCTGCCGCGGATTCATGCACATGTCGTGGGCTGTTTTAAACTACTCGCAATCCACTATTTTGGTTTAATAACAAACAACATTGTTTAGCTAGCTAGTCATGTTACCTTACTAGCTAGCAACCTGATAACTTGACCACCGACTAGGTTATGCACACATTTGGATGGTACAGGAAGAACAGAATAGGAATAGGCTACTCAGAAATGCCTCAAAGGTAGGATGCATATGCAAGAGTGGGGTGTGAATCATTGTGTGCTTGAGAGGATGCATATGAGAGCGGGAGTAAGTGGGCAGGTTCGTTTTGCATGGCCCGGTTCCCATATGGGTGGAGATTTCACATATGGACCAATGAAATGGCCTAAACTGTGCAAAACCCGGGGCAAAACGAACTTGCCCGGTGATAGTGTGTGGGAGGGAGGGAGAGTGTGTAGACCTATGTGTGTAAAGTTATCTGAACAGTACAGACGGTCACACTGTTTTCATAACATTGTTGGACAAGTTTAAAAGCTCCTTGTTCTTTGTATCCATAGAGCTGGTTATTTTTTCCTATAGCCACAGTCATTTAGAATGCCGGAAGCTTTAAACAGTACTTAAGCACATAAAGTGTGTGTGTGTGTGTGTGTGTGTGTGTGTGTATGTGTTTGTGTGTGTGTGTTTGTGTGTGTGTGTGTGTGTGTTTAACTATTCTTGTGTGAACCAGAAGTCCCCACAAGAATAGTAAACAACAACAAAAACATTGACCAATGGGGACATTTTGTTGGTCCCCACAAGGTCAAATGCTATTTTTAGGGGGTTTAGGGTTAAGGTTAGAATTAGTGTTAGGGAGAGCGAGAGAAAAAGAGAGAAAGTGTATGTGTGTGTGCTGTGCGCAAGTGTTAAAGTTCAAGAAAATTGATACGAGGGAGTAGGCCTACTTAAACATTGATAAGAGGGAGTAGGTCTACTTAAACATTGATAAGAGGGAGTAGGCCTACTTAAACATTGATAAGAGGGAGTAGGCCTACTTAAACATTGATAAGAGGGAGTAGGCCTACTTAAACATTGATAAGAGGGAGTAGGCCTACTTAAACATTGGGAGCATCAATTGTTTATGGTGAAAATGCTATTAAAACATTCCAATGTAGAGCAATGTATGTTTCCGTCCCTTACAATCAACGCATAGTATACTGTAACGCATATTTCAACGGAATAAGCTTTCTTGGGGCCAAATTTGAGCAAATAAAAACAATTAACTAATGCCATTAACCCATTAATCCTTTTAACCATATCCCAAACCTTAAAGGGAAGATTAATCCATTTTGATCACGTGATGCAGAACTAGTCATTTTTTAATTTACCTTTATTTAAGTAGGCAAGTCAGTTAAGAACAAATTCTTATTTTCAATGACAGCCTAGGAACAGTGGGTTAACTGTCTGTTCAGGGGCAGAATGACAGATTTGTATCTTGTCAGCTCGGGGATTTGAACTTGCAACTTTCCAGTTACTAGTCCAATGCTCTAACCACTAGTCCAATGCTCTAACCAACACTCTAACCACTAGGCTACCCTGCCGCCATACTGGCTCTATTTCTGCCTGCTTGAATGGCAATAGCTCAGATACACATGAAATCATCAAAAATACCCAGGAATGGATAGAACATTGCTCAGAGATGCACAAAAAAATGGGTGAATCTTTCCTTGAACCATTTGGAAGTAATGCCTAAACTTAACGTTGGAATTTTGAAGTTTATGGAGAAACGTTGGATTCTGCAGTGAGACTGTGAGAGCTTGTGTGTGTGCGTGCGTGCGTGCGCGCGTGTGTGTGTGTGTGTGCGCGCACGCGTGTGTGTGTGTGTGTGTGTGTGCGGGCGAGTGTGAGTAACAAACTAATCTGACTGTAACTTTTCATTGTGTATCAGTTATTTCTGTGTCTGACCGCAGCTTGCCGGATTTTCAGTTATCTGTTTGTTTGTGAACATATGTGTCAGACATGATTCTGTTTTGTTGAGAGAGGTATAGAGACAAAGCCTCCAGCTCTCTTTTCAGCCCTGTGAGAAGGCTTATGTCGCTTTTACTGAGCATCATGCAGGATACACCAAAATATGCACCTCTGGACACAAATAGAAACACATACAGTACACCCACACAAAACAACACACACACACACACACTGCAAAGTGCACGTGAGAAAGTGTCTGGGAGAGGTCCTGATGGGGAGGGCACCATATGTCCAGGCGTTGTATATCACCCTGCCAGCCCCCCAGCGCTCCGCCGGACCACCATAACTTAGTTTGTCTTCCGCACAAAGTTTGGGACAAGCTTGGCTGGGCTCATTAGGAGGCCTTTCTCTGGAGCCAATGAAGCACGACAGACCTCCAACAAAGGAGCTAATCACAGGGGCTCCCTGCCTCTCTCTACCCCTCTCTCTCTCCCCCTCTCTCGCTCTCTCTCTCTCTCTCTCTCTCTCGCTTTTTCCTCCGACTGGACCTAGACTTACTCAATATTTTCCCCGACCACCTCCCACATCAGGCCTCTGCAATCTGACTGGCTAGCAGAGCAGCTAGCGGAGAGGCTAGCTTAGAGAGTAATTTGCTATGACCAGTTAGTTATCTATGTTTATGTATTGTAAAACAAAGGTCAAATTATTGTATGTGTTCAGATAAAGGCATGCATTAGATATAGACACATAAAAAAAAAACAGCTTGGGCACACAATGTACAGGACAATTTACATATGTCAATGTCTTACAATCACACATATAAATACAGGCTACTAATAATGAAAATAAATAGTTATATTCCATTATTTTATTGTTTTATGATTTAACATCTGATGTGTGTAGACCTATACTGCAGGTGTGTATAAATGAGTGAGGATGTACGGAAGAAGGTGTTCACACCAATGATTGTGTGTTTTGAGCTTGTGTTATCACCTGATAGACAGTGTACTGTCTCTGTTTAGGCTCTTGAGAGAGAGAGAGAGAGAGAGAGAGAGAGAGAGAGAGAGAATGAGAAGGCAACAGAGGGGAAGGGAGCTAGGTATGTGCATGTGGTGTGAATCTGCCCACCTAAGTGTGTGAGGATGTGTGTGATGGGGATGTTGTGCACAGACAATGAAGAGCCCGAGGCAGCTGAATACTAGCAATGACCTTGAACCTCAGAATTCTCTATTCCCATGGCTGCAGGGACAGTGTGTGTGTGTGTGCATGTGTGTGTGTGTGAGATACAGTACATTATAAAGTATCTCAGAATAAACATGATAGGCAGATAAAAGTTAAATAAATCAAGGGGAACCAGTGAAGAATGTCTACGGACAGAGCTACTCTGCCCTCACATCTTAGCTTCCCGTTCAGAAAGTTCACTACAGCACATCAGAAGGAGACTGCTGATTGGTGAGTGGGACTATTTGTTCGCCAGTGGTTGACTGGAGCGAGAGTTTGCCTAGGCTTGCTCCACAGCGTGTATCCTGCTGTGTAACAGGCTAGAGCAGAGCTGAACATGGACACAGCCAGGATAAAGGGGCTGTAGCTGGGGGGGATGGGGTTGAGGATCCCAGCTGGGAGATCGGGGAGAGCGCCAGGGCCCAGCAGGAGGTGGTAAAGGCCATGTCAGTGGGACCTGCACAGCCACAAATGTCACCAGCATGGCCACCTTCAAGTGGACCTATCAGTGTGAGGCCCTAAGACAATCAGGGATGTAATGAGCCAAAGGATGCTAATGATTCACATGGAGACATACCCTCAGTGTTAGTTACAGCTATATGACCAAAATTATTGTTCAGACTACAAGAAGCTAATGGACATTAACTAACAGAGCAACAGAGAGCACATTTTGCAGATACAGTAAGAAGCCAATTAGAAACATTATGACTGAACACATGCAAGTAGGTTGTTCTCCAAAGCTAAAGGCTTTTCTAAAAGGGTTTCTGTCACTGAACTATATTCAGCTGGCTGATCCCATACAGGGAGTCTCCAGTCACACATAATCATTAATACACACCAAACCCCCACTCCTGCTTCCACTTGATGAAATATTGAACATTTCAAGTTTCAAGTGCAGACACTGACAAAGCATTTAGTATTTAGTATTTTATTAGGATCCCCATTAACCACAGCCAAAGCTGCAGCTACTCTTCCTCCGGTCCACACAAACAAACAAAAAACATGACATAATACATACAATTAGTAGACATTTACAGCTGAAGGACATAACTACATGGAATGACATAATACATAACATTAAACAGGTACAGAACTACATACAGCACATTTCAAATAAGAATACACACGTTCATATTCTTATGCCTTAGCAAACCATGAAACATGTACTCGGAATAACGGCTACACTGCGGTCATCCATTTTGTTACAGTTGCTTACTGTTGCAGGTCCTGATCCTAATCTCTCAGAACCAGTTGTTCTGTAAACACTAGCGAGAATCTCACAACATTAGGAACCACCCGTGTCCTTTGTTCTCCCGTTTGACGTCAATACTATTCATAATAATAATGTGATTATGTGATTACAATGAATAATGATTACAATTAATTACAATTAATAATGTGATTACAATGAAAATGTAACAATTCCTTCTGCCACACTCAAACACAGACACACATGCACACCTGCATGGGTGCGCACACACCTGCACACACGTGCACAAACGCACACACACACACTATGGTCGTACTGCCTTAAGATGGTTGGAGCAAAACATGGAGTGCTTAGAAAATGATGGCTAAATGCTGGGTTGTGGTGGAGATGTGAGGCAAGTAAACAACACTAATGCAAACAACACAAATATAGTGTAAATAGTTGCAGAAATGCTCTTATACGCTATAGGAGAGAAGCAGAGTATGATTCGGGGGTGACAATGAGGGAGATTCAATACATTATAGATCGCTGTAAGGAAACAGAGGCACAAATGAAGAATACATTTGATCATTTTCTAGCTCAAGGGCTATATATAAAAACCTCTTGTCTGGGGATCCAGAGGCGGCTCTCCTAGTGAACAGGGACTTTAATGCAGGGAAACTTAAATCAGTTTTACCTAATTTCTACCAGCATGTTAAATGTGCAACCAGAGGGAAAAGAACTTGAGACAACCTTTACTCCACACACAGAGATGCGTACAAAGCTCTCCCTTGCCCTCCATTTGGTGAATCTGACCACAATTCTATCCTCCTGATTCCTGCTTACAAGCAAAAATTAAAGCAGGAAGCACCAGTGACTCTGTCAATAAAAAGAAGTGCAGATAAAGCAGATGCTAAGCTACAGAACTGTTTTGCTAGCACAGACTGGAATAGGATCTGGGATTCTTCCGATGGCATTGAGGAGTACACCACATCAGTCACTGGCTTTATCAATAAGTGCATCGATGATGTCGTCCCCATAGTGACTGTACGTACATACCCCAACCAGAAGCCATGGATTACATGCAACATACACAACATAAGCTTATAAGAAATCGTGCCATGGTCTCCGACGAACCATCAAACAGGCAAAGCATCAATACAGGACCAAGATCGAATCGTACTACACCGGCTCTGACGCCGGATGTGGCAGGGCTTGCAAACTGTTACAGACTACAAAGGAAAGCACAGCTGAGAGCTTCCCAATAACACAAGCCTACCAGATGAGCTAAATTACTTCTATGCTCGCTTCGAGGCAAGTAACACTGAAAAATGCATGAGAGCATCAGCTGTTCCGGACGACTCTGTGATCACATTCTCCGCAGTCAATGTGAGTAAGACCTTTAAACAGGTCAACATTCAGAAGGCCGCAGGGCCAGAAGGATTACCAGAACGTGTACTCCAAGCACGTGCTGACCAACTGGCAAGTGTCTTCACTGACATTTTCAACCTCTCCCTGAAAGAGTCTGTAATACCAACATGTTTCAAGTGCCATAGGCCCTGTGCCCAAGAACACTAAGGTAACCTGCCTAAATGACTACCGACCCGTAGCACTCACGTCTGTAGCCAAGTGCTTTGAAAGGCTGGTCATGGCTTATATCAACACCATTATCCCAGAAACCCAAGACCAACTCCAGTTTGCATACCGCCCCACCAGATCCACAGATGATGCAATCTCTATTGCACTCCACACTGCCCTTTCACACCTGGACAAAAATAACACCTATGTGAGAATGCTATTCATTGACTACAGCCCAGTGTTCAACACCATAGTGCCTTCAAAGCTCATCACTAAGCTAAGGACCTTGGGACTAAACACCTCCCTCTGCAACTGGATCCTGGACTTCCTGACGGCCGCAAGGGAAGGTAACAACACATCTGCCACGTTGATCCTCAACACAGGGCCCCTCAGCAGTGGGTGCTCAGTCCCCTCCTGTACTCCCTGTTCACTGATGACTGCACGGCCAGGCACGACTCCAACACCATCATTAAGTTTGCCGATGACACAACAGTGGTAAGCCTGATCACCAACAACGACGAGACACCATATAGGAAGGAGGTCAGAGACCTGGCCGTATGGTGCCAGGACAACAACTTCTCCCTCAACGTGATCAAGACTAAGGAAATTATTATGGATTACAGGAAAAGTAGGACCGAGCACACCCCTATTCTCATCGACGGTGTGTAGTGGAGCAGGTTGAGAGCTTCAAGTTCCTTGGTGTCCACATCACCAACAAACTAACATGGTCAAAGCACACCAAGACAGTCGTGAAGAGGGCATGACAAAACCTATTCCCCCTCAGGAGACTGAAAATATTTGGCATGGGTCCTCAGATCCTCAAAAGGTTCTACAGCTGCACCATCGAGAGCATCCTGACCGGTTGCATCACTGCCTGGTATGGCAACTGCTCGGCCACCGACCGCAAGGCACTACAGTGGGTAGTGTGTACAGCCCAGTACATCGCTGGGGCCAGGCTTCCCGTCATCCAGGACCTCTATATCACGCAGTGTCAGAGGAAGATCCTAAAAATGTTCCAGCCACCCTAGTCATAGACTGTTCTCTCTGCTACCACACGGCAAGCGGTACCGGAGCGCCAAGTCTAGGTCCAAGAGGCTTCTAAACAACTTCTACCCCCCAGCCATAAGACTATTTGCATTGCCGCCCACCCTCCTCTTTTACGCTGCTGCTACTCTCTGTTATTATCTATGCATAAGTCACTTTAAAAACTCTACCTACACTACCTGTCAAAAGTTTGGGATCACTTAGAAATGTCCTTGTTTTTGAAAGAAAAACATCCCGGAGTCGCCTCTTCACTGTTAACATTGAGACTGGTGTTTTGTGGGTTCTATTTAATGAAGCTGCCAGTTGAGGACTTGTGAGGCATCTGTTTCTCAAACTAGACACTGTAATGTACTTGTCCTCTTGCTCAGTTGTGCACCGGGGCCTCCCACTCCTCTTTCTATTCTAGTTAGGGCCAGTATGCGCTGTTCTGTGAAGGGAGTAGTACACAGCGTTGCACGAGATCGTCAGTTTCTTGGCAATTTCTCGAATGGAATAGCGGCTTAATTCCTCAGAACAAGAATAGACTGATCAGTTTCAGAAGAAAGTCCTTTGATTCTGGCCATTTTGAGCCTGTAATCGAACCCACAAATGCCGATGCTCCAGATGCTCAACTAGTCTGAAGACAGACAGTTTTATTGCTTCTTTAATCAGCTGTGCTAACATAATTGCAAAAGGGTTTTCTAATGATCAATTAGCCTTTTAAAATTATACACTTGGATTAGCTAACACAACGTGCCATTGGAACACAGGAGTGATGGTTGCTGATAATGGGCCTGTGTACGCCTACATAGATATTCCATAAAAATCTGCTGTTTCCAGCTACAATAGTCATTTACAACATTAACAATGTCGACACTGTATTTATGATCAATTTGATGTTATTTTAATGGACAAAAAAAAATGTGCTTTTCTTTCAAAAACAAGGAAATGTCTAAGTGACCCCAAACTTTTGAACTGTAGTGTACATGTATATATTACCTCGACTAACTGGGGCCCCCGCACATTAACTCTGTACCGGTACCCTCTGTATATAGCCTCGCTATTGTTATTTTACTGCTGCTCTTTAATTATTTGTTGATTTTATTTCTTATTTTTCTTAAAACTGCATTGCTGGTTAACGGCTTGTAAGTAAGCATTTCACCTGTTGTATTCGGCTCATGTGAGACATGCAATTGAATTTGATTTGATTCTAGGAATCTGTAAGTTCATAGGGAGTTCAAGTGCACTGATGGAACAATTGCTACAGTATATACTGTACAGATATATATTTCTTGAATTATTCCGTTTCTGATTGGCTTGAAGGGCATTCTAGAGAGCATAATTCAATGGCTATAGTGTATTCTTACATGTCCTATGTTTGAGCTGCTTCTGAAAGCAACAGTCTTGTTGAATTAGATTTTCATAATAGCAAGCTAGGACTGATAGTTTGGGTGGCTAAACTAGCAAGTCTGTTTGTTTGGTTACCAAGGCAACTAACTACTGTAGCTATCTATTTAATCTGCTAGCTTCTTCAGTGGATGTTGAACACATTTCTACCTGCAAATGAAGACATTTCTAGCAGCAGATGTGTTAAATTATAGCCATGGTATAAAAGGGATAATCAACTCGGGGCTCTATGCGTTCTAAGGGAAATAATGCAACTCCGTGGAAGGTCAGTTCCAATCCGCTAACACGCCGTGGAACACACCTTCCATGTCGTTCATTATTTTCCATAGAAAGCATAGCCCCTCGTTGATTATCCCTTACATAATTTGAGTTTTTTTCATAATCTTCTATAGAAGGCACACACATGCAAATGCACGCGCACACACATGCACCCACATTTAAATTAGTCCCTCTCTGTGCTGCATATGGGCATATCAGAGACCTGGAGCCATAGCAACCCAGCCTCCTGCCCTTGAACAGGAGGCCATCGCTCTCACTGTATTAATTGTATTTTCTCTCTTTCTTCTTTCTTCCTTTCTTTTGTCTCATTGAACTTCTAAAAAAAACACTTAGATCACAGAGTTCCTTTCGTGAAAGTCTATATGTTATACTGATTGCCAACATCCTCTCAAATCCTCCAGACAGACATGATTTGTGCCTGTGTTGGAGCTGAAATGCCCCTTGCCTTTCTGGGTACAGATTGCTACCATTACCGGGGGCCATTTCTCTGCATGGCGGGCAAAAAAAAGAAAAACATGAAAGAAGACAGAGGAATTTCTCCAAACTCTGTATGAATCGCTGATGGGACTTGAATGACAATTTTGTATGCAATTGTCATTGTCACTCAGAGACATTGTCAGGCCGGATTCTCATCTCCTTAAACCACAGACATTCTTTAGAAGTGTCAGAATACAGTTGGAATCCAGGGAAATCAGCCATCTTCGCTTTTCCCCTTTCCTTTGCATAGTTCTGGAGAGCAAGTGAGGGTTTACTAAATAGATTATGGTTGTGTTATTTATTTTGTTCATATGGGTAAGCCTCAACCATATGGACAAACTAATAATAAGTATAAAACATAAGTATAAAAGTTAAAAAAAATACATGTCATCTGTTTAATCTGCCAACATTTGTTTGCATGCTCATGCAGCGTTCACACACGCACGTACATGCATGTATGCACACAGGCACGCACACGTACACACACACACACGCACTGCCAAACCATTTGTTGTAGAGGAACATGACTCATATTTCCGGGAATGTGGAATGAATGAATGAATGAAGGAAAATGCATATGCAACACTATGTCCTCCTTCACATTAAAGAATCAAATCTGATCTTTTGTGGCCATTGGGCATTGAGGGTGGGAAAGTGGCCATGCGGAAGCATTGGTTTAAGGTGTGAAAAAGATGGTGCCCAAGTGAAGTCGGATGGTGTGCTGTCCCCTAATTGATTGCCTAGGCTAACAAGAGCGTAATGTATTCTATTATGCTCATCATTCGTCCATGTTCATTAAGGCAGGAAACAACATGATCTTTTTTGTTTTGCCCCTTTCTCTCCCCACTCCCCCCCCACCCCCTCACTCTCTCTTTCTGCCTCTTTCTCTCTTAGTGGTTGGGGGATATGACAGGTAAGGCATCCTCTACCGCCCAAAATGGCACAGCCAGGATAACAATGGGAGGATGAGAGGAAGAAAAGAGAAAAGGAGGAAATAAGAAAGTGGGGCAAAGAGGGTGAGAGGAGGTAGCCTAGCGGTTAAGAGCGATGAGCCAGTAACCGAAAGGTCGCTGGTTCGTAATCCCAGAGCCGACTAGATGAAAATCTGTAGTTGTACCCCTGAGCAAGGCACCTAACCCTAAAAATGTGGAATGTCAGAATAATAGTAGAGAGAATGATTTATTTAAGATTTCATTCATCACATTCCCAATGGGTCAGAAGTTTACATACACTCAATTAGTATTTGCTAGCATTGCTTTTCAATTGTTTAACTTGGGTCAAACGTTTCAGGTAGCCTTCCAAAAGAGTCCCACAATAAGTTGGGTGAATTTTGGCCCATTCCTCCTGACAGAGCTGGTGTAACTGAGTCAGGTTTGAAGGCTTCCTTGCTCCCACACAGTTTTTCAGTTCTGCCCTCAAATTTTCTATGGGATTGAGGTCAGGGATTTGTGATGGCCACTCCATTACCTTGACTTTGTTGGCATTAAGCCATTTTGCCACAACTTTGGAAGTATGCTTGGGGTCATTGTCCATTTGGAAGACCCATTTGCGACCAAGCTTTGACTTCCTGACTGATGTCTTGAGATGTTGCTTCAATATATCCACATAATTTTCCTCCCTCATGATGCTGTCTATTTTGTGAAGTGCACCTGTCCCTCCTGCAGCAAAGCACCCCCACAACATGATGCTGTCACCCCGTGTTCACGGTTGGGATGGTGTACTTCGGCTTGCAAGAATCACCCTTTTTTCTCCAAACATAACGATGGTATTTATGGCCAAACAGATCTTTTTTTTTTTCATCAGACCAGAGGACATTTCTCCAAAAAGTACGATCTTTGTCCGCATGTGCAGTTGCAAACCGTAATCTGGCTTTTTTATGGAGGTTTTGGAGCAGTTGCTTCTTCCTTGTTGAGCGGCCTTTCAGGTTATGTCGATATAGGACTCGTTTTACTGTGGCTATAGATACTTTTGTACCTGTTTCCTCCAGCATCTCCACAAGGTCCTCCACAAGGTCCAAGCTCCTCCTGTTGTTCTGGGATTGATTTGCCCTTTTCGTACCAAAGTACGCTCATCTCTAAGAGACAGAACGCGTCTCCTTCCTGAGCGGTATGACAGCTGCGGTGTCCCATAGTGTTTATACTTGCGTACTATTGTTGCAGGCGTTTGGAAAATGCTCCCAAGGATGAACCAGACTTGTGGAGGTCTCCAATCTTTTTTCTGAGGTCTTGGCTAATTTCTTTTGATTTTCCCATGATGAAGAGGCACTGAGGTTGAAGGTAGGCCTTGAAATAGATCCACAGGTACACCTCCAATTGACTCAAATGATGTAAATTAGCCTACCAGAAGCTTCTAAAGCCATGACATAATTTTCTGGAATTTTCCAAGCTGTTTAAAGGCACAGTCAACTTAGTGTATGTAAACTTCTGACCCACTGGAATTGTGATACAGTGAATTATAAGTGAAATAATCTGTCTGTAAACAATTGTTGGAAAAATTCCTTGTGTCATGCACAAAGAAGATGTCCTAACTGACTTGCCAAAACTATAGTTTGTTAACAAGAAATTTGTGGAGTGGTTGAAAAACCTGTTTTAATGACTCCAAACTAACTGTACGTGGACTTCCGACTTCAACTTTATAAGAGAACGAGAGGAAGCTAGAGAGTGAGAGAGAGGGAAAGGATGATGCCTCTACCCCCCCCCCCCACTCCCTGTTCCTGTCAGCTTCCTAGTCTCTCCATCTACCCCAACCACCCCTCCTCTCTCCCTACTATCTTTGCCCCTCTTGCCACTGGTTCTCTCCCTAATGAGAGCTGGCGGGACAATGGTGCCATTGTTGAAAGTGTTTGGAACCCCGCGCTGAGAACAATCGCTGTTTACCCAAGCAGTGGCACAGCCCCAAACCCTGTCCTCTGATTAAGTCTGCGCCCTCCACTATGCAAGCTGCTATAAAGGGCCATTGAGCCAACCACTAGGACCCTTCATCTCCTCCTCTCCTCTCTTTCCATCCCCTTGTTCCCATCTTTCTCCCGATATCATCACTCTTTCCTCCATCTTGGTTTGTTTCTCATTCGCTCGGGTCTCATCCTCGTCCCCATTTCTGATGTGAACAGCATTCCCTCTCTGATTTGCACATGGTTCATCGAGGTCAGCAAGGTTCATCAATGTCCACGCATTAACCACACTCATGAAATTGTAGAGGAAGAATGAGAGAGAGGTAGATAGAGAGATACAGGGAGGAAAAAAGAGGGAGTGCAAAAGAGAGAACAATAGAAAAAAACTTATGTCGAAATTTGGAAAACAAATATGGCTAAAAGAGAGTTAGTGGATATGAAAAATCCTCTCTTTCAGAATGACCTTGATAATCTAGGGAAAAGCTAATTTCTTTAATACAGATTAAACATTGCGGGCATGTAGAGGCTATACAACCACATGCAAAAAGGCTTTCCAAGCACTCTCGAATCATAATAAAATGTACATGATTGAAGGGAGTGTTATCCAACCTATGCTTGTGAGGAGACACAGTGAATCAGTGGATTCCGAGCCTTTTGCTCTGACACATCGCTGGATCGCGGTGCCTCACTACAGACCATGATACCTGCGCCATGCAAAGCAGCATCATGAATATGTGTAATTAGGTGGGACTGGTGTAATTTTTCTGGGTTATGGGATGTGACATTTGTGGGGCAGGAGCATACATCAGCGAAAGCACACATGGATAATCCATTTCTCCACATTACAGCGTTTTACAGGGCTGTCGCAATACGCAATTACACATTCATAGACTCTTAGAAAAAAAGGGTTCCAAAAGGGTTCTTCGGCTGTCCTCATAGAAGAACCCTTTTTAAAGCCCCGGTAGAACCCCTTTTGGTTCCAGATAGAACCCTTTTGGGTTCCTCTGTGGAAAGGGTTTTACATGGAACCCAAAAGGGTTCTACCTGGAACAAAAAGGGTTTAACCTGGAACCAAAAATGATTCTTCAAAGGGTTCTCTTATGGGGACAGCCAAATAACAATTTTAGGTTCTAGATAGCACCTTATTGTACACTCATAGACACTGGAATGATGGCTGTCACAACACATGCACATTTAAAATGAGTGTGGCAGTTGACATTAAAATACTAATACTGCATGATTTTCTATAATTGTATTTCATATTAAAATATTGTGTCACTAACTCCAGCCTAACAATATTGACGGATCATTTAAAATATATACAAATAGTGTGTTGTTGAAAAAACAACAGTATTTGTTTCTTTTCACACCAAGAATACTAAAAAAAGATGCACCTCGTAAATGAAAGGGACACGTACACTAGACATGAGGATTGTCAGAAGCACCCAATTACTCAATGCAAATAGGGGGACTGGGAAAGAAAATCAACAAAACCTCAATGAATATAGTAAGAGTCCACAGTGGCAGAAAGAGACAAAGACTGCCATCAGAAGGCAACACAGAAGCTAGAAATCCTACATGAGAAGCGTAATTGAATATAATAATAGAGCATAAGCATGTCTGAAAGAACACATGTGATGAGTGACATTAGTGATCAGGTTATGTTTTAAATCAGTTTACAGATAGGACACCACTGATGAGAAAATGCACTCTAAACTGCTCATTGCTCTAACACACACTCATGGACACATACGCACAGAGAGACTCACACAGACAGACACACAGAGGTCTTTGTGGTCGAGTATGAAGATGAGAGGCTGTGATAATGATGGAACAGTGAGATATCATTAGTTAATGGCCAGGGCCCATGGGTCAGCTCCCTGTAGCTGAAATATAGAAAGATAGCATTCTGATTGGTCGTGTCATAAGGGGACTATTCTCCTTAATGAGGGTGGAATGTGCTCCACATGATACCATAACAGGTTCGTTTTGTGATATCATTGGCTGTAGGTGTAGAATTCCAATTGGAAAACACACTTGAAATTATTATTGAAAATAATAATGTTGATAACTTGATAACTTCAAACAGAAAATCCATAAATAACAAAATAATCATGTGGAATAGCATCAGACTGAAGCAAGTACACCTGCACTTTCACGTCCAGAAACAGTTTTAGAAATATAAGTGTGCAAGGGAACACGTGCATGCATGCATACACATACATACACACTCAATTAACACCAAAAACACAACCAGTTACTCTTTGTACGTACACACATACACACAAACCGCCACTCCGGCGCTTCAGAGAGAGCCAATTTACAAACACTAGTATACTGTACTCGCCACCGCCTCCACACCTCTCCTCGCCTCTCTCCTTTCCTCGCAGTGCCCCCTTCCCCCACTCACATCCTCGGTGCTGCCACACACACCCAAGGGGAGGACACACCGCTCATGGCACACAGGAAATTAACTTGACATTTGATTCAGAAACACAAAATACATATTTCGAGTAAGGAAAAAACAAAGTGTACCCAGGCAGAGATAGGGTCTAGTAGGCTATAAACCAAGGCCCCCTCACCAAAGCCCGGAAACGCATTCGCGGGGAATTCAGTGATCTGCAATCCAGATGCCACGGGTGCCCACAGAAAAGGACCTTCATTTTTGCCAGTCCTCGTCTGGAGACATTGCCTGTCTTTCCCCATCTCCGTTTTGTATCACTTCCTTCAGTTTTGATATCTAATCCATTATCTTCTGTGTTTATGTATCGTGATGGGCGGTTTAGAGAGATAATAGACATCGGTGGAGAACTTGGTGATGTGTATGCTTACACTCATAATTAAGCCCCACCCCTTTGACACACTCTTAGTAAATATTTAAATTAGATTAAATGAAGGATTTATTCGTAGAAATGCAACCTATTCGGTTTTTACTGTGGATGTCATATAGCTTCCAGCGCATTGGTTTTGTTTGGACACACCTACTCATTCCAGGGTTTTTCTTTATTTTTACTATTTATTATTTCCTACATTGTGGAATAATAGAGGAGACATCAAAAGTATGAAATAACATGTGGAATCATGTAGTAACCAAAAAAGTGTTCTTCAAAGTAGCCACCCTTTGCCTTGATGACAGCTTTGCATTCTTTTAACCAGCTTCATGAGATAGTCACCTGGAATGCATTTCAATTACCAGGTGTGCCTTGTTGAAAGTTAAGGTGGGGTTGGTATACAGAAGGAAGCCCTATTTGGTAAAAGACAAGTCCATATTATGCCAAGAACAGCTCAAATAAGCAAAGAGAGACTCTATCATTACAGTCTATCATTACTTATCCTCTGCTGTAGAGGATAAAGCATGGAGGAGGAGGTGTGATGGTGTGGGGGTGCTTTGCTGGTGACACTGTCAGTGATTTATTTAGAATTCAAGGCACACTTAATCAGCATGTCTACCACAGCATTTTGCAGCGATGCGCCATCCCGTCTGGTTTGCGCTTAGTGGGACTTTCATTTGTTTTTCAACAGGACAGTGATCCAAAACAGACCTCCAGGCTACGTAAGGACTATTTTACCAATAAGGATAGTGATGGAGTGCTGCATCAGATGATCTGGTCTCCACAATCACCTGACTGCAACCCAATTGAGATGGTTTGGGATGAGTTGCACCGCAGAGTGAAGGAAAAGCAGCCAACAAGTGCTCAGCATATAGGGAACCCCTTCAAGACTGTTGGAAAAGCATTTCAGTTGAAGCTGGTTGAGAGAATGCCAAGAGTGTGCAAAGCTGTCATGAAGGCAAACAGTGGCTACTTTGAAGAATCTCAAATCTCAAATATATTTTGATGTGTTTAACACTTTTTTGGTTACTATATGATTCCATGTCTTATTTCATAGTTTTAATGACATTCTACAATGCAGAAAATAGTAAAAATAAAGAAAAACCCTTGAAAAACCCTCTGTCCAAACTTTTGACTGGTACTGTATATTCATAAACATGCTTAGTTAACAGACCCAAACATGCTCACGCACACACATGCAAGATCTTCCATAATTTTTGATTGGATTAATGCTTTAGCCAAAATTTCTCAGTCACTTCAGCATGGCACCCAACAAACATGAGCAATACCTCTGTAGTACACCCACTAGGCCACAATTAATCCATCTTTATTAACTGTTGCCAGACATACACATGCACACCCACACACACACCAAGACGACGGCCTAGCCATTGTCTGTCTCAGTCCCGCCTCTATTAAACATGCAGGAATGTTAACATCATTATGCATTATTGTAAGTGTCTGTCTATGCCTTCCCCCTCTTCTCTCACTCGCCATATTGTGGCTGAAGAGTAGTCCAGTGTGTGTGTGTGTGTGTGTGTGTGTGTGTGTGTGTGTGTGTGTGTGTGTGTGTGTGTGTGCGTGCGGTGCGTGCGTGTGAGATGTAATTATTCCAGTGTTCTTTTATATGCTACTGCACACAAATCACTGATCATTGTTTAAATATGGGCAGCTCAGAGCACTATGTAGACATATACACACACACACAGTCTATGCCTTTTTCACAGTTATACAGACTAAGCTATATTAAACTACAAAATACTGTTCAAAATTAAAGTAGTCAAAGTTATCTTAAATGTGTGAATTATATTGGAATTAAGTTGAAGGTTGAGTACACCATCCCTGGTTAGATGTACACTGAATAGCATACCTGTAATCTGCCAGCAAGCTATCTCCCGTTTGAAAACACTGAGCAGTCGAAAAGCAAATTGTATTTCAAATTTTCGCTGTAAAAATTTTATTGAAAATGTTTTTACACATACAACCTGCATGACCAGAGTACAATTTCCTCATCCCAAGTACATATAATACATTACAAACAAATCTCAATGTGCATGGTGTACACTGATTTGAATATCCAGGAATATAATGTGAATATGTGATTTGTGAAAAGGGCTAAGGGCAAGAAAAGGGCGGGGGTGGTTGTCAATCCCTAATCCCCCTCGCTTGGGCTTAATGAACGTACTCAGGAAAATGTCACATTTTTGATAAGGTTGAAGTGTCGGCTGGTTTTTAGTGAGCGGATGGGGGGTAAGGGGGAGACTTTCATTAGCTGTGGTGTTAGTAATATATGTTTTGCATTTCTCTGATGCTGTACCGGGCCATAGCAGCGTTGCATCAGCCAACACACAAAGTACTGCCCTGCCCTCCCTAACCTGGTCTCTTCCATTAAAACACAAGAGGCACATTTTCATTTCTATTCACTGCATTCAGCAGATGAAAAAAAGGATTGAGAATAGATTATGTAATTCTCAAAAAACATTTATGCAAAATGTTGCTAAGGAGTGAAGGGAGGAGAATAAGGAGTAACTGAGGGAAATGACACATGCAAGATGTATCTTGTTTGGGCTTTGCATTGTCTTGCAACTTCGAAATTGGCATTTGGAGAATCTGAATTCAAATTGGTCCATCCAGGCCCAAAGGAGGGATATTCAAAAACACTTCTGTACAAATCTACAACTAAAAAGAAGGGTTTGGAATAAGACAGAGACAAAGGAAGCAATATTTTTTGGCCATCTACCCCTTTTGTCAAAAAAGCGATATCTTAAATTGTGCAGGGCATGAGGTTTGCCTAGCGAGGGTAAGTACCAAGCCCTACCACTCCTCTTGGCTTCTGCATCTCCCCTCCCTCCTTCCACCTTCCCTCTCCTCCTTGCTGCCAGCGATTTGCATTCATTTGCATGATTTTATTATGCGCATATTCTTTGTTCTCGCTGTAAAATGATGATGCAGAAGAAACCCTACCTACGCAGTGCTATTACACACTCCACTGACGGCTACTTGGATATTAAATGGAGAAAAAAACTGCAGTTTTATTCCTTTTAATTATAAATTGATAACTGATGTTGTCAACCCACCCCCCACCCCCCCACCCCAAATGCCCTACTCCTGGTAATTCCGCGAATCAAAATGAGAAAAAATATGGAAATGTTACGGTTTTGTGGGGGGGAAATGCCGGAAAGAATGTGCTATCGCTAAGAGGCACAAGCCTCAGCAATATATAGCATGGTGGAAGGATCGCACCCAGGCATGAAATATGGAATTACATGATGAATAGGAAATAGGAAAATTATAGATGGAAAAAAATAATTTGAATGACATAGCAGCTTTCATATAAATACATTTAGCAAATGACCTATTTTCTTTGGTTAATGCGTTAACCTTGCTGCTTTATTACCACTATCAACTATTTGTTTATTACGCATTTATTGCATTATAATAAAGACTTAATTCATATTGTAGATGTTTGCTTATGGACTTCCGAAAGCCGTGTTGTACGCTGGCACCTAATGTCATTTGTGTACCAAAGCAAACACACAAAAATGAACACACACAGATGCACACACACACACACACACACACACACACATATATATATACACACACACACACACACACACACACACACACACACACACACACACACACACACACACACACACACACACACACACACACACACACACACACACACACACACACACACACACACACACACACACACACTGTACCTCTCTTTAATCATGCAAACACATGCAGGGGACTTCATTATGTCCTGTGGCCTAGTGTTAATGACATGGAGGCTGCATGCGGTTATATTCTGAAAGGTCTACTCCAGGCAAACATGGGCTGTGCCTTGTGAACAGCAACACCTAACTACCGCTCTCTGTCATATTTCCACAAGTTCTATTTTAGATAAGCATTAATGCTAAATTGTACAAGTAATGCTGTGTCATATAAAAGCAATAGGATAGAAACGTGTGATATTTTGCATTTTCATGGTTGCTATTCTATGAATAAAATGTGTTTGTGTGTGTGTGTGTGTGTGTGTGTCTGTGTGTGTGTGTGTGTGTATGTGTGTGTATGTATATATATATATATATATTAGAATTAAGAATAATAGTGAAGATATCAAAACTATGAAAAAACACATATGGAATAATTTAGTAACCAAGAAAGTGTAAAACAAATCTAAATATATTTGATTCTTCAAATAGCCACCCTTTGCCTGCATGACAGCTTTGCATACTCTTGGCATTCTCTCAACCAGATTCACCTGGAATGCTTTTCCAACCGTTTTGAAGGAGTTCCCAAATGTGCTGAGCACTTGTTGGCTGCTTTTCCTTCACTCTGCGGACCGACTCATCCCAAACCATCCCAATTTGGTTGGAGGATTGTGGAGGCCAGGTCATCTGATGCAGCGGATAGTCCCACTAAGCCCAAACCAGGTGGGATAACGTATCGCTGCAGCAGAATGCTGTGATAGCCATGCTGGTTAAGTGTGTCTTGAATTCTAAATAAATCACAGACAGTGTCACCAGCAAAGCACCCCCACACCATAACACCTCCTCCTCCATGCTTTACGGTGGGAAATACACATACAGAGATCATCTGTTCCCCCACATTGCGTCTCACAAAGACACGGCGGTTGGAACAAAAAATCTCCAATTTGGACTCCAGACCAAAGGACAAATTTCCACCGGTCTAATGTCAATTGCTTGTTTCTTGGCCCAAGCAAATCCCTTCTTATTATTGGTGTCCTTTAGTAGTGGTTTCTTTGCAGCAATTCGACCACGAAGGCCTGATTCAAAGTCTCCTCTGAACAGTTGATGTTTAGATGAGTCTTTTGCTGAAGCATTTATTTGGGCTGCAATTTCTGCGGCTGGTAACTCTAATGAACTTATCCTCTTACATCAGAGGTAACTCTGGGTAACTTCTTGAAATTGACTGATCTTCATGTCTTAAAGTAATGATGGACTCTCGCTTCTCTTTGCTTATTTGAGTTGTTCTTGCCATAATATGGGCATCTTATACCAAATAGGGCTATCTTCTGTATACCTCCCCTACCTTGTGACAACACAACTGATTAGCTCAAATGCATTAAGAAGGAAATAAATTCCACAAATTAACTTTTAAGAAGGCACACCTGTTAATTGAAATGCATTCCAGGTACCTCATGAAGCTGGTTGAGAGAATGCCAAGAGTGTGCAAAAATGTCATCAAGGCAAAGGGTAGCTACTTTGAAGAATCTCAAATATAAATCAGATTTTCTGATTTGTTTAACACTTTTTTGGTTACTACAGGATTCCATATGTGTTATTTTGTAGTTTTGATGTCTTCACTGTTATTCTACAATGTAGAAAATAGTACAACTAAATAAAAACCCTTGAATGAGTAGGTGTTCTAAAACTTTTGACTTGTAGTGTGTGTATCTATACATAAGTCATATGAATTTCAGAACATGTACCCACTGCCCACAGCGCATGCAGCGCATGCAGCACATTTAAACACAAAAGCAATTATTGTAATTTGGATATGGTCAGGGGAGTATAACAGGGAGAGAGAAATGATAGGCTGCATTAGACCTGTTTCCAGGGGAATGTTTTAGGAGTGTCACTGCACATCTTTATCTGAGAGTTGAAAATAGCCATCTCTTCCTGTTTGGGCTTTAACCCCATGACCCCAACCATGCGCTTACACAGGCAATGGCTGATGGGAGGTTAGACACCACTCTGACTCTTAAAACGCGTAGTGTGCCAGTTATCTTCCATTGCAGTCTATCTAAATGCAACAGTGGATATAGTGGTCTAATGACTAACACACTGCTTTTAGGATGGTGACATGGATGCTATGGTATTGTTGTAAAAACATCATAAACAAGGTGGATTTAGTGTTTTGGAGAGGACCATGGTTAAAGCCCACATTCACATTTAATAAGCATTTGAAATATAGAATGAACTCAAACCAATGGCCCGATACTGAAGACTGCAGTTAACAATATCCATCTGCCTTCCTCCTGACTTACAAGTCCACAGCACAACGCGTTCCTGAAGACACATATAGTAACATTTACCCACATAATGGACTGGAGTTTTTTTGTTTAGTTTCAATGGAACACCAACCAGACGGACAATAGCGTATGATCTTGTCAACAGCCAACACTGGCTACAGCGTAAATTGCATCCTTCCAGAGAGAGGTATAGTTAGATTTGAATTACAATACACACAATATTACCATGCCAGGGTGCTTCTTGCTATTTAATACCAAAACTCAAAACCACATTCTCAGTCTGAGAAATGTGTATTTTTGGTATTTTTTCACAAATCTTTGGCCTTGACTGTATCAATGGTTTAAAAATAAACTAATGATTTGATAACAGTGCTCCTCTCTATGACGGCTAAAGGTCTTGGAGTTTAAATGGCGGGTAGTGACTCTGCTGCTGACTCTCCTGCCCGGCGACTCAGGCTGCCCTCCCTAATTGGCCCTTCAGAGCACTCCACCAATTGACAGAGAGTAGAGGGAGTAATTACAGTGGGTACACTACCAGACACTGAGGCCCATGGGCGCTGACATCACTCTCACTCTCTTGAACCCTTGATTTCCACAACATCACACAAGAAATCAGCTTTACTGGAATACCAATACATACAAACAGCCTTTTAGAGTTGCCAGAACATTCGGTCAGAATGGTACTAGGGGTAAGCTCTTGGTATTGGTACTGATTTGAGAGTGAGTGAGAGGTCGGTATTTTCAGCTATCGGAATATTTTTGCTGACAGAGTTGTATGTCTACTGATTTAGCATATTGTGCACAGCACGCACATTCAATATCCCAGGAAACTAACATCCTGTCAATCTCTCCAGCTGTGTCTGAGATAGTTATACAAAGGTTAAGGTCAAAGGTCCAATCAAGGATAAAACAAATGCTGAGGAAATAGGCCATAAAAATACCACGAAACAAGACCTTCTGCAACACATCACTAAAGCAAGCTAATTGTGTCGCCCTCTGTCATATTACATGTAAATGGCATAGATCAACCAATATGGCAGTACAACTACAATGCTACATCCACACATCATGCACATATCATGTGGTGAATAATACGGGGATGTTCCATATAACCTCCCCAAGAACCTTGCCTGTTTGTACATCATTTGCAATGACTATAGCCAATTGTATTACCTTTTTATGGGTTCCACCTTTTAGACTGTGAGGTTGTGCTGATGGCAAACAGTCAACGCTAGCCTCTGCCCCCCTTTGACTCATGTCTTTGGTATGGACCAGAGGGCAGAGGAACGGGTCATTGGATTTGATATTGCCTATGGCCACGTTGCATGAGTTCCCCTCAAACCAGTGTTTTTTTTCTTCTGTTTACTGCGTTCCCTGGACCGCTACTAATATCCAAGGGTTTACTCAACACAGAGGCTAACTTTGCTGCGGGCATGCAGAGACACACGCTCAAGCACACATGTACAGACGCTCACATGAACAAGAACAGAGTGCACGCACATGCGCGCACACACACACACACACAGCATGGTCAGTTGAGAATTTGCTTCTTTGTGTCGTTTGGGCCCTTTGGCTTTCTAACCTGAGCTCACCTCATGTTGGTTTAGCAGTAGGCCAAGTCCCAGACATCTCCATTAGGCCTCTCTCCGACAGCAGGGGAATCAGGGCCATATTCCTCCAACCCTAAAACACAAGGGAATACACACACAGAGGCAAAAGTGTAAGTGTAATGCTTTTCCATGCAGCCAGTAACCTTTACACGTCAAATATAGTTTCTAGAGTAAATCACAATTAACATGTACCAGAGGAGAGGCAGATGGGTGATCACATGACGCTTGCGAGCAGAGGTAGCATTTACAAGCGCTACGTTTGCTCTACAGAATTCAAATTGGTAATAACTTCACGCTGCTGAACCTTTACACACAGCCACAAATAGCAGCTCTAACACCTTGATGTCATATGACTGCTTCGCTCCACTTAGAAACGTTTTCTTTTATATTTCTTTGACTGAAGATACGCGCTTTGTGTGATGAAATTAACCCACAATAGCCTACTCTGATAAGTTCAACATTGTTCTTTAGAATGGCGGATAAAAATGAATAGCAGCAGCACTGGAATATGTATAAGAAGTGTTATCCCAAGGCCTGATAAAATATATTAAAACATCTGAAATAGCTAAATACTGTATGGCATGAATTGTAGCCCAGACTGCCTTGTCTAGAGCTGCTTGTAGAGGTGTTTCAGTGCATACCGATGCTCCATGAGCTGCCATGTCCCCCTGATCCCTGACCCCACTCTGTGGACAGAAGGGGGCTGTGGTGGGAGAGTGGGGTCTAGACCCTGTTCTCGGGAGGACATGGCCCTTTGGGGTCAAGGGTTAACTCTGCAACCCACCAAGAATAATCTAATGTACTTTTCAGAGACAACAGCATCACTAGTAATGGCCTCCACATCACAGAGAATGGATTAGTCCACAACCAATGGAGAACAATATATGAAGCCTTCCAATCCATATCTCTGTAATAGCGCTCCATAGAGAAGGTCACCATTGACAACTGTATCCAGTCAACCAAATGTGTTGACCTTCATATTACAATTGAGTGAAGCCAGAGTAACCTAACTGGTCCCCTTACTCTTGCAAAGTTCATTTGAGTGCCTACCAATGTTCTGGTTGATCAAGGGATGTGATTGATGAGACACTGTATAATGACAACACATACAGTGCCGTGCAAAAGTATTCGTCCCCCTTGGTGTTTTTCCTATTGTTGCATTACAACCTGTAATTTAAATTAGATTTTTATTCGGATTTCATGTAATGGACATACAAAAATAGTTCAAATTGGTGAAGTGAAATGAAAATAATGACTTGTTTAAAACCTCTCTGGGATAGGAGGCAGTATTTTCACATCCGGATGAAAAGCCCAAAGTAAACTGCCTGCTACTCAGGCCCAGAAGCTAGGATATGCATATAATACTAGATTTGGATAGAAAAACTCTGAGGTTTCTAAAACTGTTAGAATAATGTCTGTGAGTATAACAGAACTGATTTGGCAGGTGAAACCCAGAGCACAATCCATCCACGAGGTCACTGTGTTTTCCAATGTGTTTCTATGGGAGGCCTGATTTATTAGGGCCCAGATTGCAGTTCCTATGGCTTCCACTAGATGTCAACAGTCTTTAGAAATTGTTCAATGTTTTTCTTTTCAGAAATGAAGAAGTAGGGCTGTTCTTTGTAGGTGTCACTCTGAAGAGCTTTAGTCTTTTGTTGCGCGTGAACTGGAGTGCGCTTCAAGTTGTTTTTATCCGGTATTAGAAACAATTTATTCCGTCTTAAATTTTATAGTTTAATCACATTTTAGGATACCTGAGGTTGGATTAGGAACGTTGTTTGAAATGTTTGGACCAAGTTTACAGGTAACTTATTAGATACTTTGTTGGAACCGGTGAGTTTCTGAATCAAACGCGCCAAATAAATGAACATTTTGGGGATATAAAGAAGGAATTTATCGAACAAAATTACCATTCATTGTGTCACTGAGACATTTGAGATTGCAAAAAGAAGAAGATCTTCATAGGTAAGGCATTTATTATGTGGCTATTTCTGACTTTCGTGTCACACCTGCCTGGTTGAAAAATGATTTTAATGTGATTGTATGCCCGGCGCTGTCCTCAGATAATCGCATGGTTTGCTTTTGCTGTAAAGCCTTTTTGGAATCTGACACAGCGGCTGGATAAACAAGAAGTTAAGCTTTATTTTGATGTATTACACTTATATTTCCGTGAAGGTTGACTATTGATATTTCTGTAGTTTGAATTTGGCGCTCTACAATTTCACTGGATGTTGTAAATCAATCCCGCGCTTAGGGATCCCTAAGAGGTTATAATTTAAAAAATAAAAAAAATGGAAAAGTGGTGCCTTCCGAGAGAGGCTTCCGAGAGAGGCATTAAAATGTGTGTTATCTTTATATCAAGTATCTTTCCACTGTCTCAGAGAGTTTCTGTTGTGTGCCCATGTTAGGTCGTGGCCTTCCTGATAGACGTCAACAGGAGACTGACAGCTGCCAGTTCTTATTAAGCCTACATGTCAAACTAGGATGAACGCACACACACGCACAAATACATGTACGCTCGACCGTACACGCTTAGATTGTTGACAACTTGTACTATATTTAGTCTCCAAATGTTTATTGAAAACATACATACATTTGCACAATGAGCACTTGTCTCTGAAATACTGTTATCTAGCGAGTTTTAGCCATATTAGCATTGACATGATATCAATACCAAGATAAAACTAGCTGAAACGAGCCACCTTTGATTCCCCACATTGCAGCTTCTTGCCATTGATGCAAGCTATGTCACCATTTATAATCTTAACAAAGTACGGCTTCTGGCCCTATCGATGCGTGTGCATCGTTTTCGTGAAGTTGTCTGCCAACCAGTCTATAATAAGACCAATAAAAGTGTGAAAGAGTACTACATCCCTGCATCATTGAGTGCACTGAAATTGCTGAATAAAGCATGTAATTTCAGAAAACATATCAAAGGACTGAATCTACACTGAACAAAAATATCAACGTAACATGTAAAGTGTTGGTCCCATGTTTCATGAGCGTTCTATATGCACAACAGTTCTATATGCACAAAAAGCTAATTTCTCAAAAATGTGTTTACATCCTGGTTAGTGAGCATTTCTCCTTTGCCAAGATAATCCACCTGACAGGTGTGGCATACAAAGAAGCTGATTAAACAGCATGATCATTACACAGATGCACCTTGTTCTGGGGACAATAACACACCTCTCTATTGTGTTGTATGTTTTGTCATACAACACAATACCACAGATGTCTCAGGTTTTGAGGGAGCGCGCAATTGGCATGTTGACTGCAGGATTGACCACCAGAGCTATTGCCAGATAATTGAATGTTAATTTCTCCACCATAAACCACATCCAACGTCATTTTAGAGAATTTGGCAGTACGTCCAACCAGCCTCACAACCACAGACCACGTGTAACCAAGCAAGCCCAGGACCTCTACATCTGGCTTCTTCACCTGCAGGATCATCAGAGACAAGCCACCCAGGAAGCTGATGAAACTGTGGGTTTGCACAACCGTAGAATTTCTGCACAAACTGTCAGAAACTGTCTCATCTGTGTGCTCGTTGTCCTCAACGGGGTCTTGACCTGACTGCAGTTTGGCGTCGTAACCAACTTCATTGGGCAAATTCTCACCTTCATTGGCCACTGTCACACCGGAGAAGTGTGCTCTTCAAGGATTAATCGCGGTTTCAACAATACAAGGCAGATGGCAGACAGCATGTATGGTGTCATTGGGGCGAGCGATATGCTTTGTTGTGAACAGAGTGCCCCCATGGTGGCAGTGGGGTTTATACCGTAACGAGATCCTGAGGCCCATTGTCATGCCATTTATTCGCCGCCATCACCTCTTGTTTCAGCATGATAATGCATGGCACCATGTTGCAAGGATCTGTGCACAATTCCTGGAAGCTGAACATTTCCTAGTTCTTCCATGGCCTGCATACTCACCAGACATGATGTCAACCATTGAACATGTTTGGGATGCTCTGGATCGACGTGTACAACAGCGTGTTCCGTTCCGGTCAATTTCCAGCAGCTTCGCACAGCCATTGAAGAGGAGTGGGACAACATTCCACAGGACACAATCAACAGCCTGATCAACTCTATGCAAAGGAGATGTGTCGCGCTGAGGAAAATGGTGGTCGCACCAGATACTGACTGGTTTTCTGATCCACGCCCTACCTTGTTTTTTAAGGTATCTGTGACAAACAAATGCATTTCTGTATTCCCAGTCATGTGAAATCCATAGATTAGGGGCTAATGAATACATTTCAATTGACTGATTTCCGTACATCAACTGTAACTCAGTAAAATCTTGGAAATTGTTGTATGTTGCATTTATATATTTTTTCAATATAGGTAGGTGATTTCACGCTATGATTCATTAAAAACGTATTCGACACGCACACATGCTGTAGATTCTCTCTTTCTCTCTCTCTCTCACCCTCTTTGTATGTGCACTTGTATGTTCTTGTGGTTCTGTGGTTAACCAAGTCTGTCTGTTCCTAGCCCTACGGCAGGGTTTAGGGTAGCTGCTTGGTACCCCCCACTCTGTTCCCTTTGAGGCTTGTGTGGCTTGTCTCATCGCATCTCTCTCCTGTGCACCCCATCCCCCTCCTCTCACTCTGTGGCTTCTGGCCTACATGCAGATAATCACTGTGCCACAGAAGCTCAAGTACCAAGTCTCAACCACTACAGACACAGAGCACAACGGCATAGGTAGACACAAGAGCTTGAATACAAAACTCAAAGCTCAATTCAATCTGTAATGCTGAAGTGTTACAGATTCTGCAATAGAAATGTACAGATAATTTCCAATAAAGGTGACATAAAGCTAAAACGCTGAATTTCCACAATGCGGATTGAATAGAGCCCAGTCACATTCAAACTGTTTGTTCTGTGGCCACTAATAATTAACTTAAATTAACTTTCCTAATATTATGATGTTGTGTAAATGCTAGTAACACAGCAGTAATGTTATCAGAGTGTGACTTGTGTTGGCTGTCTCACTTCCTGTCTCACTTCCTGTCTCACTTCAATCCATTATCAGAGGCCAGGCTCAAACACGCAGTTGTTTAATTATCCAGACTTCTCTAGGAGTACGCTGGGGTATACCATGCATCACCAGGAAGAAGGGTGACAGGAAGGAACTGGCTGTATATCTGCCTAGCTCATATGAGTATGTTCATAATGTGGACTAGATCACAAGTGATTACTGTTCTGGGAGCACACACACACATGTGCACACTATGAGAGAGAGAGAGAGAGAGAACAATTGTTTTGACGTCTAAGTTGTGCAATTTAACATATAACTAAGATGTTTGGTGCAGTATTTCTCAAGTGGAAAAATGTGCACGGAAACTAGTCGTCTCTCGTTGAATGACAACAAACACTTTATTGAAGAATCCGTACATAGTTCCCACTTCTACTAGGAGTAGTACTGTTGACCAATCACCGACAAAAGGGAGAAGACTTTTCCTGACGAACTTTGACTTGTCTCAAGTCTTGTGCGAACAGCTGAATAAAAAAACACACACAAAAATGAACAAAAACTTAATGACATTTCGTGATAATATACAGTGCCTTCAGAAGGCATTCACACCCCTTGACTTTTTCCACATTCTGTTCTATTACAAAGTGGAATTAAAATAGATGTAATTGTTATTCTGGGTCAATGATCTACACAAAATATCAAAGTGGAAGGATTTTAAAAAAAATGTATGAGAAATTAATGAAAATGAAAACACTAATATATATTGATTAGATAAGTATTCACCCCCCTGAAACATATTTGGCATTGAATATAGCTGTGAGTCTTTGTGGGTAAGTCTCTAAGAGCTTTGCACAGCTGGATTGTACAATATTTGCACATTATTCTTCAAGCGCTGTCAAGTTGGTTGTTCAAGCTGATGTAAGTAAAATCTTTAACTAGGCCACATTAAGAAACATTCAATGTCATCTTGGCAGTGGTGGAAGAGGACTCAAAAGTAAATATAACTTAATAGAAAATGACTCTAGTAAAAGTGAGTGTCACGCAGTAAAATACTACTTGAGTAAAACTCTAAAAGTATTTGGTTTTAAATATACTTAAGTATCAAAGGTAAAAGTATAAATCATTTAAAATTCCTTATATTAAGCAAACCAGATTGCACAATTTTCTTGTTCTGTATTTATTTATGGATAGCCTGGGGCAAACTACCAACACTCAGACATCCACCAGATCAGAGGCAGTAGGGATGACCAGGGATGTTCTCTTGATAAGTGTTTGAATTGGACAATTTTCCTGTCAAAATGTAATGAGTACTTTTCAGTGTCAAGGAAAAGTATTTTGGAATGTAGTGAAGTAAAAGTAAAAGTTGGACAAATATAAATAGTCAAGTACAGAATAAGTTGGGTGAATTTTGGCCCGTTCCTCCTGACAGAACTGGTGTAACTGAGTCAGGTTTGTAGGCTTCCATGCTCGCAAATGCTTTTTCAGTTCTGCCCACAAATTTTCTATGGGACTGAGGTCTTTGTGACTCCAATACCTTGACTTTATTAGGCCATTTTGCCACAACTTTGTCAGTATGCTTGGGGTCATTGTCCATTCAGAAGACCCATTTGCGACCAAGCTTTAACTACTTAAAGGTTGTCTTGAGATGTTGCTTTAATATAGCGTCCCTCATGATGCCATCTATTTTGTGAAATGCACCAGTTCCTCCTGCAGCAAAGGCCTCCCACAACATGATGCTGCCACCCCTGTGCTTCATGGTTGGGATGGTGTTCATCAGCTTACAAGCCTTTTTCCTCCAAAAATAACGATGGTCATTATGGCCAAACAACAGTTCTATTTTTGTTTCATCAGACCAGAGGACATTTCTCCAAAAAGTATTCCTCCAGCATCTTCACAAGGTCCCTTGCTGTTGTTCTGGGATTGATTTGCACTTTTCGCAACAAAGTATGTTTATCTCTAGGAGACAGAACACATCTCCTTCCTGAGCAGTATGACGGCTGTGTGGTCCCATGGTGTTTATACTTGTGTACAATTGTTTGTACAGATGAACTGGTACCTTCAGGCGTTTGAAAATTGCTCCCAAGGATAAACCAGACTTGTGGAGGTCTACAATTTTTTTTCTGAGGTCCTGGCTGAATTCTTTTGATTTTCCCATGATGTCAAGCAAAGAGGCACTGAGGTTGAAGGTAGGCCTTGAAATACATCCACAGGTACACCTCAAATTGACTCAAATTATGTCAATTATCCTATCTGAAGCCTCTAAAGCCATGCCATAATTTTCTGGAATTTTCCAAGCTGTTTAAGGACGCAATCAACTTAGTTTATGTAAACGTCTGACCCACTGGAATTGTCTTACAGTGAATTATAAGTGAAATAATCTGTCTGTAAACAATTGTTGGAAAAATTCATTGAGTTATGCACAAAGTAGATGTCCTAACCGACTTGCCAAAACTATAGTTTGTTAACAAGAAATTTGTGGAGTGGTTGAATAAAGAGTTTTAATGACTCTAGCCTAAGTGTATGTAAACTTCCGACTTCAACTGTAAGTAGTACTTTAAAGTATTTTTCCCACAGTACCATACACCACTGCATCTTGGTAAGCAACTAAATTTGGCTTTGTGTTTTAGGTTATTGTCCTGCTGAAAGGTGAGTTAGTCTCCCAGTGTCTATCGGACATACGACTGAACCAGGTTTTCCTCTAGGATTTTGCCTGTGCTTAGCTGTATTCCGTTTATTTTTATCCTAAAAAAACTCCCTAGTCCTTGTCGATGACAAGCATACCCACAACATGATGCAGCCACCACCATGATTGATAATGAGAAGTTGCTTGAAATTCACTGCTCGTTAGAGGGACCTTACAGATAATTGTATGTGTTGGGAACAGAGATGAGGTAGTCATTCAAAAATCATGTTAACCATTATTATTGAACACATAATGAGTCTGTACAACTTATTATGTTATTTGTTAAGCACATTTTTACTCCTGAACTTATTTAGGCTTCCCATAACAAAGGGGTTGAATTATTATTGACTTAAGACATTTTAGCTTGTCATTAAACATTTGTTTTTTATGTTCTACCAACAAAATTCCACTTTGACATTATGGGGCATTGTGTGCAGATCTGTAACACAACATCTCAATGTAATAAATGTTAAATTCAGGCTGTAACACAACACTTATGTGGAAAAAGTTAAGGAATGTGAATACTTTCTGAAGGCACTATATGCATGTAAGGGAATACCCCCCTGATTTGGACAAAAACAAATGGCGGAATATTGGCATTGGACAAACCATATACACGATGGCCAAGGTATGAAATGTTTCGACTGGGAAGCATGTGACAGGCTTAAAACCTCTTAAATGTAAAGTCCCCATATTTGGGGACCCTATTTGATTGTTTTTATTCAATTCAGTTTGGTATGAGAACGGTAGCCCCTATCTGCAAAAGCAGGGTGTCTGCGGAAGCTGAGTATCTTGGCTATTGATCGGTGCCTTCAAATCTTTGGTATGACTTACTACCATATATGGGCATACGAATTTATAAGGGCAGGCCGAGCCGATTACCTAATTTCAAGATGTCTGCTACTTACATTCTGGTTAGCATTGTAAAGCATAAACGGAATAAACACAGAATGCGTTGATACACACTGAAAGCCGGGACTTGAGTATAACTTATTTGTCTGCCTGTGACCTATCTTTATTGATCCCCAGCCCTGAGAGTCAAAATGTTTATTTTACTAAACATGTTCACCAAACAGCAAACATCTTACAAGGTAAGCTTCGATTTGGTTTGTGTTTGTGTTATAGCTACATGGGGGGTGTCAAATGAATCTTTACGTTGGTAGGAACAAATCTTGCCTATTGCCAATGTTATCTGATGATGTATGACTTAATGGCAACATCGAATGTCCACTGAGTGACTATATCTTTGCGATTCAAAAATATGATGTTGCCTGCTTACGTGTTGTAGGCATCCATATCCCCTGTTTGTCCCCTGACACCACCACAATGTTTGAGAGAGGTTGATGTTGTAGAAATGTAGTTTTTATAGTGAACAATAACTTTTAGGCACATCCAGTGTGCAAAAATAGCTTAATTACCACATTCGGACACTTTGGAGAGGTTGAAAGGACACTTGAATGTACCCTGGATACCCCATAACACCCCCACAATGTTTGAGTGAGGTTGATATGGTAGAAATGTTGTTTTTATACTGAGGAAATAGCATTTAGGGATTGCAAATATGTAATCGCACTGGAATGATCTAATTTACAGACATATGCCACTTTGGAGAAGTTTAGGGACACTTGGAAACGTCCCGTGACCACACCTGACACCACTTACTAAAACATCTGCTCATCTCTTGTTGTTAGGTCTTTTAATCCCATAGTTTTTTCTGATATTGTTCACATCTTGTGGAAGCCATCTGATGTGTTTCCAGCTCTAGTCATCAATAATTCACTTATAGCTTGTCAATGAAATATGTTTTTTTTGTGTGTGCATGCTTCAGCTTGTGTATTCTGAACTATGTACCTTCTATCTATCTTGTAATAATTTCATAACCTTCCAGATGTCTTCTTTCCAAAATACCAAGTTTTTGCATGTCAGAATCATCACACATGAATAGCAGTTACTTGTGGGTATGACTATTTAGGGGAAATCTAAATTTCGCCATTACATTTAAGAGGTTTTGAAAGGGTAGGAAACATGAGTTTTTACTCACCAATGTAACAACACACTGTGGTCTAAAACTTAGTACTGTAACTTAGTTGTAGTCACGATCTGGTTACCTTTTAGTCCAAAGACAGTTATGTTTTTGGTTATTACATATTTATTAGCTAATTTCCATATATCTTTTAAACTACCCACAATGCACTAGTTCTCAACCTTATATGGAGGATCTACTCTGCTACCGAGTTCGTATACTAGCTCGGTAGTTAGCTCAAACTGGCTAATGCTAGCCACTACCCATGCTAACATGTAATTACATTCCAGACTAAGTGTTGGCGGTAGTGAGCTACAACCCACCAATCACAGGAAGTGGGATGTAAACAAGAAGTGGGATGTAAACAATGTAAGGCCATGCAGTATGCTCTTCAGACTTTATGGCGGTGTTATCTAGTTGGAACCCATTAGCACAGCAGGCTCTGGTGCCTTCTTCCCGTGGGCTCAAAACTAAAGAGAAAATCATACCTGCTTGCTCAAGTGTTCTAGTACCTCACCTGTTCTCCTTTTTGTTTTGTGAACTTTTCAGCATGTTATTTGTGATGTAGGCTATGGGAGTTTTGTAACGTTTTCCACCATGGCTTACTGCTAGTGTGCTAGCTGACGGACATCTGGAATCTATCTATTTAGGATATCCCTGACTCTTCATCGACCGGTGAAGAGCCCACCTCCCCCTGGCTTTGGTAGCTAACTCAGCCTGCATGCTATTAAAAATTTTACTATCCGATGGGCACAACCATCAATCTGTAAGTCTCTGCTCTGACTTGTGGTTATGTTTTGGTTGTGTTATAGCTGGTCTCCAGTAGTTCAGCTCTAGCTTGCTGACCATAAGCAAGGTACGTGGCTAGGCTGGCTAGGCTAATAGCTATTTGGCTAAATAACTCATGTTAGCTGGTCTGGCAAGCTTGCTAGGATAACTGCATATAACTAACATTATTTTATATCTGGTTAGTTGGTGTTATGTATTTCCCAAACTTTGGTTTACTTGAATGTATCTGCAAGCTAGATGTTGATAGCAACTGGCTGACTCATGTAGTACTAACGTAACATTAATAGGCTGGTAGGGCTAGCGTTAGCAGGCTAGTAGGGCTAACATTAGCAGGCTAGTTGGCTATCAACCTTGCAAGTTTTTGCTTGATGTTTGGCAGAAACTATAATTTAAACTATGAGTGAGTCATGAGTGCAAACAATTTCGTTTAATTCAAATTATTCATTTTAAGTTATTTCTGTTGGAGCTTACATTATAGGAAATAGGCTGGCTTGCCAAGTTCTCCATATTACATCGACCCTAGTAGGAAAAAAAAAGAATTCTTCGGAATTCTGATCGGTTTTATGTAATAACTCTAAAAATAAAAATGTGAGGTGTAACTTTGCATTGGGAATTGTGTATATTAATGCAACTCCATGTGTTACAAGTGGTTATGTTTATGCTACCTCCTCTTTGAGTGTGTAATATTTGTGTGTTTGTTACCCGCCTTCCTTTTTCCTCCGGCATTGGGTAATAGAAAATTAGTGCTTTGATTCTTTGTTGTCTATATGTCTTATATATTTTTTTTTACATTTCTAACAACAATACATAAGCATGAATAATATATTTTTTTAGCATCTTTATTGCTGTTTGCTGGAATATATACCGTGGGGAGCAAGTATTTGATACACTGCCGATTTTGCAGCTTTTCCTACTTACAAAGCATGTAGAGGTCTGTCATTTTTATCATAGGTACACTTCAACTGTGAGAGATGGAATCTAAAACAAAAATCCAGAAAATTACATTGTATGATTTTTAAGTAATTAATTTGCATTTTATTGCGTGACATAAGTATTTGATACATCAGAAAAGCAGAACTTAATATTTGGTACAGAAACCTTTGTTTGCAATTACAGAGATCATATGTTTCCTGTAGTTCTTGACCAGGTTTGCACACACTGTAGCAGGGATTTTAGCCCACTCCTCCATACAGACCTTCTCCAGATCTTTCAGGTTTCGGGGCTGTCGCTGGGCAATACGGAATTTCAGCTCCCTCCAAAGATTGTCTATTGGGTTCAGGTCTGGAGACTGGCTAGGCCACTCCAGGACCTTGAGATGCTTCTTACGGAGCCACTCCTTAGTTGCCCTGGCTGTGTGTTTCAGGTCGTTGTCATGCTGGAAGACCCAGCCACGACCCATCTTCAATGCTCTTACTGAGGGAAGGAGGTTGTTGGCCAAGATCTCGCAATACATGTCCCCATCCATCCTCCCCTCAATACGGTGCAGTCGTCCTGTCCCCTTTGCAGAAAAGCATCCCCAAAGAATGATGTTTCCACCTCCATGCTTCACGGTTGGGATGGTATTCTTGGGGTTGTACTCATCCTTCTTCTTCCTCCAACCACGGCGAGTGGAGTTTAGACCAAAAAGCTCTATTTTTGTCTCATCAGACCACATGACCTTCTCCCATTCCTCCTCTGGATCATCCAGATGGTCATTGGCAAACTTTAGACGGGCCTGGACATGCGCTGGCTTGAGCAGGGGGACCTTGCGTGCGCTGCAGGATTTTAATCCATGACGGCGTAGTGTGTTACTAATGGTTTTCTTTGATACTGTGGTCCCAGCTCTCATCGGGTCATTGACCAGGTCCTGCCATGTAGTTCTGGGCTGATCCCTCACCTTCCTCATGATCATTGATGCCCCACGAGGTGAGATCTTGCATGGAGCCCCAGACAGAGGGTGATTGACCGTCATCTTGAACTTCTTCCATTTTCTAATAATTGCGCCAACAGTTATTGCCTTCTCACCAAGCTGCTTGCCTATTGTCCTGTAGCCCATCCCAGCCTTGTGCAGGTCTTGGCCATTGTGGAGAGGTTGGAGTCTGTTTGATTGAGTGTGTGGGCAGGTGACTTTTATACAGGTAACGAGTTCAAACAGGTGCAGTTAATACAGGTAATGAGTGGAGAACAGGAGGGCTTCTTAAAGAAAAACCAACAGGTCTGTGAGAGCCGGAATTCTTACTGGTTGGTAGGTGATCAAATACTTATGTCATGCAATAAATCGCAAATGAATTACTTAAAAATCATACAATGTGATTTTCCGGATTTTTGTTTTAGATTCCGTCTCTCACAGTTGAAGTGTACCTATGATAAAAAAATTACAGACCTCTACATGCTTTGTAAGTACAAAAACCTGCATAGTCGGCAGTGTATCAAATACTTGTTCTCCCCACTGTAACTGTAGCTATGTTATTTCAGATATAAGGTGAAATTATGTTTTGTTTCTTTGATGTGTAGTGGTTGAGAATAATGATAGCAGAAATGGGGTATGGCATATGGACGTGCTTTACTTACTTTGCAATGGCTTCCTGTCTTATCTTTGTATCATGGACTTTAGTAAATTAATCCATCTTTCAGTTTTGGCCTGCAAGCGAACTTACTTTTGGCCTGCAAGCGAACTTTGCCAACACTTGAACTGTTTAAAAGAATTCCCAAGAGAGAATAAAAATGTTCACATGCAATGTGACACAAATATCTTCTTTGGCTATAGCCAGGAATTTCCTTACAAATGTAAAACTCTTAATCCATTCAATATTAACAAATATAGTTCACACTTTGCCGGTGTGACAGTTACAGTCAATACAGTGTGGGAGACAAACATTGGAAAGCAAGACACGAGAAAATCACAAAGGTGACAGTAATCAAAGGACTAATGTATGCAAACGAGATGTTTGGCAGGCATGGCTGGTGATGCCGCTAATTGAATAATTGGCTTCAGAGCACCACACACACCAACCACACTGCGTGTGTGCGTGTGTGTGCGTGTGTGTGTGTGTGTGTGTGTGTGTGTGTGTGTGTGTGTGTGCATATGTGTGTGCCAGCGGACATTTTAGGTCTACCTTCCTCATGCGCTCACCACTGCCAAACGCCTTAAGATGGTGGCACCTTGAGGGAGAGAGACACCAGGCACCTCCTCCTCTCTCTCCTCCTCCTCTATCACAGGTCTTCACAACAACACTGGGCAGGCACCCCTCCCTAACCCCTGCCCTCCTAATAAATATTTAATTCCCCCTTTCTAATAAGGATATAAGGCGCCAGCTCTGGTGCCGGCTCTTGAAATTTGCATAAAAGGTCCAGATGCTAATGCAACTGTGGCGACTACTAGCAGTGCTTACTGCTCTATATGCAGCGTTGCCATCTCCCTAGACAAACCAAGATCCCACATAATTGAATTGCGAAACAGTACACCGTTTTCAATTGGCTCGCTGTATTCAAAACACATTAAGGTACCAAGGAGAACGACTGTCCTGTTTTAATTGTAGCAGCGCTACAGCTGTTTATGCGTATTTCATGTCTCCTATAACCCCCCACCATTGTAAAAACGGCAGATAAAGTAGTTGGCATCATGCATTATATAAAACATTCTATACTTATTTGAGCCATACGATTTGGTAGGTGGGTTCTACAACTATTGCTTAAAAATGTATAAATGTGTTCACATTGAAAGAAACCTTGAACTATTAAATTATTTTTAGAGTATGTATGAGCAAATGAAAGAATGCAAGGGAAAATCTACAATTACATTGTGATCTACCACTGCCTTAACATACCAGAGCAAAATTATACATTTGGCAACATTTAAGGAAAAGTACAGTCAGGGTCACCATAATGTATGTCAGAACAGTAACGGCACAAGGTGTCACTTTTGGTTATTTTTAATTAATTGAGAATGAATAATGCAGTAACATGAAAATACATTATTTACAATCTTTCATCTTACTAGAGGATTTGAAGCGTATTTCAGATGCAATTATTTATAGCAGGGGTATTTGCATAATCAAAAGCCAGTGGAGCACAGAGATATCGAAAAGGAAAGGCAGGCAGTCAGCTTGGTTTAGCCGTATACTGTAAAGCTGCCATTCATGCGTATGCAGCCAGCCTAGCTATTGTTAACGCCAATGCTCACAACATCAGTCATATTAATCTTGTGGCCGCCAGAATTTCTGCTATGTGTTGTTAGCATCAATGGCATTAGCCATTAAGATGACATAAGTGCAATGTAGCTAGCTAGCATTAGCATCTTTGTGGAAGTCTGCTGAACATTATATGGGATGGTTAGAGAGATATGTTGGAAAAATGCAAATCAACAAATGTTTACTATTTTGTCCTTTATATGTTTGAGCCTATATGTTTTTAAAATATTTTATACATGTAGGCTACTGTATCTATTATCTACGCCCATTATCTGTGTGTAAGTAACAATGTGTGGGTATGAGACAAACTCAAATGTTTAATGTAAGTTTGTAGGATGTTACTGTACAATAGGCTTTGTTCCTCATTCATTTTAGTGCCCTTCAATTCATTCAATGTTTTGCTCAAGCAATACCATAATTATCAATGTCCCATTCATACTACCCATTAACAAACAAACCCATCATAAAAACACATTTGGTGTGGGAGCTTACAGTACACTGACTGTCATTAATGTCCTATTAAGCCGACATTGATCCAGTCGTGTTCAGAAGGTAATGGCATGGACAGTGAGACATGGAGGTAGCTAATGTACTGGTAGGAGTGAGACCATGTCTGTGACCACCTCCACGCAGGCTGCTAAAGGGAGGGGCACTGTGTCAGAGCACAGAATGTCCACTGCTCCTCACAACGACGCTCAAGTGGCAATGCATGATTTCATTAAAAAGGGCCCAACCATGACATCCAACAATGGATTATTAGCCCATATTATGGCTGGTTGATCGTTTATGAGCAAGGATGCAGGAGGCTGACCGCATCCTTCTAAATGGTGAACCAGTGGAAAGAGGAGTCAATAGTTATTTGGTGTGTGTATGTGTGTGAGATGCCAAAAATCAGGAGATGCACTGAAAGGCACTGCAAATGTCATATGTTTGATGCAGATTGAAACAGCATCTACAGTGGCAAGGCTGTCATCATTGTGTAAGATGAGCAGCCATACCTACTGATGTGGTCTACATAGCTTTGGTCACCCTGTGCACTGCTAATAATATCCATCACACCACTGCTAATGGAGAAGTCACCTGACAGGAAATACAATGCAACACCTCAATGTGTGGGATGAATCTAAATTGAGCCCAGGAGACAAGGAGAGAGTGGCATTTTAGTCGGTTACACACACACACACACACACACACACACACACACACACACACACACACACACACACACACACACAGACACAATAAAACCAGGAACCTGTCCTGCTCCAGCGGTGCTGATGCCGGCATGCACACCGTGAGCTCACCTCTCGTTGCCACGGCGACACCAACCAGAGGGAAAATCCTGGTGTGTATGTGTGTGTGTGTGTGTGTGACAGATGCCTGAGCGGGAGTAAGGAGGGCCTGAGGAATTCACACAGCGCTAGGGCTTGTTTAAGCACTAGCGCCTCATTCAGTTACCAGGCCTTAGTTATTAGGGAAACACTAAACCGGCCCTTTCAATTATCAAGGCAATGACTTTAGCACGGCAGCCTGTTTATAATGGCTGGCCTGGGATTTGAAATTAGATTACTTAGAAATAGTCGGCCGACAAGGTGGAAAATAGACATTTACAAACACACACTTACACACACAAATATGTGTATTATCATGATTATGTAAATTGAACAGGTATGCACACAAACATATAGAGAATCACAGTCATGAACACAATTACAGGTATGACCACCACATTAAACACACACACAAACACCCACGCCTACTTTTATTTCCCAAAACATAAAAATGGGACAAACAGCTGAATTGGTGACTGGATTCTATAAGTGGTGAAGAGCTAACTCAGTCTGAGGGTCCTCTGCTCATCAATGGTGGCGCTCCACCTCCAATGAATGCCCTGAATTCATTAGCCATCGAGCACAGATGGCGTCTGGCTGCTTGTCTCAAGTTCAAGTTCATGTCCAGAAGAGACAGAGAGAGACATGGTGAAGCCAGACAGAACAGACGCTACTGAGACACAACCATTGTTCCTCGTCTACAGGCATCTCTCAACGTCCTTGGGACCGGGACGAACGTTGAATACTGCATTGGATCTGGTATGACCTGTCTCTGCTTGACATAGCTTGATATTTTAGCAAATCAAGCTGAAGGATTTGTGTGATGTTTTTCGTGCTTAAGTAAGTATTTACCACGACTATGTAACAGCTACAGACAAATTACAAAAAAAAGGAGGTGCTAGGTCTGAACACCCGTCCAATTAAATCCCAGTGTAAAACACATTGTGTTATGACAATACAATACTATAATAACAGATGCAACAACATGGTGACTATTTTAAATCCTTTGTCTAGCATAGAAATGACCCAGACGGACCTCATCATAAGGTCACTGCCTGCCAGATTGCACTTGTATTATTACAACATGAGCCCTCTGCACAGAAAGAAGGCACATAAAAAAAAAACTGGCAAGCTGGGCTGGTGTAAAATATGCTGATTGCTCGTCCAATGAATATGAAAAACCTGCCATGGTCGCCATGGTTATGTTACTCAGCCAATCACATGACAACAATGGCTGCAGAGGACTGTAAGTGTGGGTGGGGAGGGAGTGGACAGCAGAGCCAGAGTTACTGAGCAGAGAAAGGTGCTGTCACCACCCATCTCTATACACATAGTCAAATCACACGTCTATATTTCTCTGTGAAAATGGGTCTTTTGAAATGGATGGCAAGGCCTCTCCTCTCCTTCCCATACCCTGCCTGTATGGCAGTTTCATAAATAACCACATGTATCCTCAGAGCCAGGGGCAGACTGGTCATCTGGCATTTCAGGCAATTGTCAGATGGGCTGAACCATTTTTAGCTGAGTGGGTCTGTTTAACTAGGTTTTTATTGTTGCACAAAATTATCATTATTTGGCTAATAATGTGGGCCTCAAGGGAAATTTGAGCCGTTGTGGAGGCCTTGAGGAAAAAAATGGGCCAGTGTGGGGACCTCAGCGAAAAGAAATTGGCCGGTGTGTTAGAAATGCCAGGCCGGATTTCTGGTCCCAGTCTGCCCTTGCTCACAGCCACTCCAAGCACTTCCTACTGTGAGATACACTACTCAGCCAACAAAGATGAGCTAGAGAAAAAGTATGTAGGACTATCTGCTGTCGGGTATTAGATGAATTGTAGCTAAATATTCGGCTTGATAGAGTATTTACTATATTACCACAGACTCATGCATGATTTGGCAGTGTTCGCAAGAGGACAAAATATTAATGTGTTATACACTAATGCTCTGGAGACAGTGCACGCCCAATGCAAACCGGTGCCAGCCAATATCACTGTTACAGTATGCACAGCAGGAATAGTGAGAGTGACTAAGAGAGAGAGATGCAAGTGTGACTTGCAACAGTTTCAGGCATGTGATACTGTTTCTCTTTCTCCTGGCAACACTGGGCTACATCTAGCATTGCATTGTGATGCTGCACTTTTTGAGGAGAATGACTGGGGTTAACATCCTCTGTTTGATACAGTGCTACAATATGGGGAAACATAGTGTATGACAGCCTAGAAAGGACATGAAAGTAGGCTACTGCAAACCAATAAGACACAAAATAAAAGACACAAAATAAAATAGGCTACCATATGATATAGCCTACTGGTTTTGTATTTCAGGCTAAATAAAAATAATTACACTGGATGAATAAAATAAGAATGTCTCCACCAATATCAATTGGCAGAGGAATAATTTGGTGAAATGGTAGACCATTTTTTGGGTCAAAAGTATCCAATTGAATTTAGGTAACTTTCACACCATATAACCTCTTCAGACTTCCAATAATGAAGAAATCTTTTCATTCAGTCAGTTTAGTGTAGTGGCCTTTTATGCTGTGGAGAATCAACTGATTTATATTTGCTGGTTTACTTACAGACTACAAGTTTTTTTTAACACTGTGTTGACATTTAGTACGAAGCCAGAGTAGAAAACAATGCAGCCATTCATGAGTCTAGATGGTGATTTCAATCGACTTAACCAGGGACAATGAAACTTGGTTATTCACTGCTTTCCCAAATTGTGTTCTCAAATAAAATTTTGGGCTAACGTATAATGACCCAGTATTGTATACACTCTTTGATAAGGGTCAGCACAAGACACACTAGTTTTTGTCTGATGGTTTTAGAAAACTCGGCCAGAGACCCTTTCAGCAAGACCGTGTTGAATTCAGCCACTGTGAGCCTATTTAACATTGAACTTGAATAATACCATGTGCACTAGCCTACCACTGCATACACTGATGGTTTAGGACTAGAACTCTGGCGCTTCCACATCAGCCTATCAATTAAAAATACATTTAGGCCAGCACTTGGGAAGAAAAAAAAATGCAATTTCATCAGTTAGGCTACAGCTAATCAATCTTTTAATAGGCTTTAAAGTAGTCATAAGACATTACACAATTTACACAAAAAAATTACATCCATATGAAAAGGCCTACTATTAATAATAATATACTATCTGAAATGTTTTAAAAAATTCACAAAAGAAAAATGTAGGCTATGACTCAATTAAAAGCAGTTTAAGAACAAACATCCCCTCATCTCCAGACAATAGACTCTTGTAACATCATGAAGAAAACAAACAGCCTAGGTTACAACTGACACCATGCAGAGGCTATTCTCAAATATAAATAGATCTTGTTGGAATGCCATCGTTTAGAAACAATGGTTTTTACAACTCTATTGGGTTGACAACAAAGCATTTCATGTTTATGGTGTTTGTAACATTCTATCCAACTGTGCTACCATCAATAAAGAAACAAGACAACTATCCCGCTAGTCACCATGTGCCTAATGCATGCCACGTGCTCCCTTGGTTGTTATAAACAAATCCACTGGTGGCTAATATAAGCCTAATGGCCTGTAGTCTATAGCTAATAGCATCCAACATGCAGAATTACCAGGCCAGAAGCTATGCCTGCACTATTAAGCTATTTCTTTAAAACGAATTTTATTCGGATGTACTATATATATCAGAATAAAATAAACATGTTGGCTTTAGCTAATTCTATAAACATTCATTTATATTAATCAGGGCATGTCTTACAATTAAAGCTAAAAAAAAAAAATCCTGGTCAAGTTCAAATACAGCACATGAAGTGATATCATCTATTCAATTTGGCAGACTTCTCTAGGCCTTTATTGCATTGTCAAATTCATTCTCATGAGACAAACAATAGATCAGTGTTAGAGCGCTAGGCCATTATAAGGCCTACAATTCCATAATTATATAACATCGTTGATTGGATGTATAAACGCGTCCAGGTTTAAGATAATTGGCAATGCATTACGCATTCAAAACCGTTGCTACTCAAGTTTGGAGGCCGCGTCGGCTGGGTGGGAAACGTCGCCTCTTTCTATGGGGATGCAGATGAGTCTGGCGCACTTGACATCTTTTCATCACCCATGGACCCCCCAACCCCCGTTCCTGTCTGTCATATTCGGACTGAGCATGGCATTGCCACTTGCCCCGAGCGTGGGAATGGGAGCGTCCAGTCGTTCACATCTCCAGCACTGCGGTTAACGGAATCAATTAAGCAGGGCCGACCCCCACTTACACAAACCCCTCCCACCTCCCCATCCTTCTTAGCCTATACCCCAAACCCCCCTCTCCGTTTTTGTCAGCTCTGTATACGTTCTAATTATTGCTGTTTGGGATGCCAGCGCCGTTTCCTGGTTGTAGTCGATCATGCTGAAATAAAAAAATGGGGAGGGCGCGCATCCTAAATGTCAATCTCATTCTCAATGCTATAGCCTACATTAGCCAAACAGATGGAGCATGCATGCTAGCCTAGGCTATATTCATTTGCCACATTTAATTATAGATAATAACGTATTTCAAGAAAGAATATAGCAAGAAGCATGAACAAGATAGATACAAAATCAGAACTCTCACACTCTGAATCTGTCAAAGGCCTATAATAGCCTAAGCATATACTTAAAAAGTGTGTGGGCGTATGTGAATGCAACATTTACTCATGCTATGTATGATTAGTTATAGTCTAGGCTACCTGAAGTTTTCAAAAGTAATTGCCTGCCACAAACATAAATAAGTAATACATAAATACAACTATTTCACATTTCCAATAAGTGAACATGTTCCGTCAATGCTAGCTGAAACAGCAATTATTTCAAATGTTAAGACTTTTTCAATAATATTTTATGCATAGAGTAGGTTTATTGGTCTTGTTATTTCCAGTTTATATTTCCAAGGTCCTCGATGAGTCTGGAAGTAGTTTTTACTTTCGGTTATCTAGCTTTATGACGGCCATCACACTCATACAGCTAGATAACCAAAGATAACAACCCACTTCCCATTCTTCAAAAATATTCCATAATAGTCTTCTGTTTTCCGGGCGTTGGATTATGCACCTGCTTTCAGAAGTCGTCACCCATACTTTGAGGCAAATAAACCAAAATATAGAAGTACACCTAATATTACTCCCATTCATAATCCTATTTTATTTCCTTAAAGGCCACTTCTGTGGAACGAGTCCCCCAAACTTCCACACACCAGTTGTTAAAAAATAGAATATCCAAAAAATATAATATCATGTGTTTAGATTGTCATATTCAGATGACATTAGCCAACATTACTGAGTTGAAGTAAGGTGGAGAACTGTATGGTGCAGTCATCCTTGCACAGGCCCTGATTTGCAATGCAAATTAATTCAATTCCACAAAAGGCTCTTTCGCCTATTAAATCGTTGTGGCAGGCGCAATAGATATCCTGTGAGGCCAGCAAAGAAGATACGGACGAGGTGGAAAATCCGTTTCCTGGAGAAAGTGCGAAAATGACACAGGATAAACGTCGCGATTGTTTCGGAATATGGAGAGGACCTTGTATGTGACCAAAAAAATATCAAGTTGTCCGCACGTATCCAGCGTGCTAGAGGAAAGAGATGCCGAGGACTCTAAGCCAAGGGTTCCGTTATGTTGGCTAGCCTCTGCCAACCGTCTGAAAGGAGTGGGAAAAGGGCCATCCCCAAGGAAAGGGGGGAAACGGGGAGGAGGGCTGGGCTTCCAATGCCAAAATCTGGACCAACCCGGCGAGGTCAAAGGCCTCAGACCACGGGAGTGTAAAGTAATGATGATGATGTCATGAAAAATCACAAATGCACGCTGATATTCATGCACGAGCAAGTGGCAAATCTCCTTGCGTCATTACCAAGACACCGGAATAATTGCGTTTTCCGCTAGCGGTCTGCACGCGTTTTGTGGAATGACAAAAAAAAGGACGGAAAGACAAAATGATTGTACTATGGTATGAGCACGATCATCTTGATACATTTTTAAGCCAGTAAGGGTATAATAGCCAGCAGTTTAAACCACAAAATAAAAGAGCTCAAATCAATGGAGGACATATGGCAGCATTCCAGGGCTGAGTAGAGCATTGTCCTGTATTTTCGTCGCAGCTAGTACCGAGTAGGGTCTTTGCTGTAGCATGGAACTGGGCCAGGTTTATCGAATATACGGGTGTGAGAGAGAATGCGAGTCAAGCCACTTTCATTGACTCGATTTGAGTCGAAATCCTATTGGCTTCATGTGTTTTTTCATCGTCGTGACCGATGTAAATGCTACAATGGTTTCCAGGTAGGCTATACTGGCGATGTCGCATTATCCAACACGCGTTCATTTTTCTACACAGTGACACACCTACAACGTTTCATCTTGTCTATATCAAGCATTCAATAATTATATATTAATATGTATCAGACTTAGTTGGAAATATAAAGACTCAATAACCTAACTATTAACGATATGTGTTCATGCGCCCGAACGTTTTTTTTTTTTTAAATATTTATTTTTAATATGAGCTTGGGATGTATGCCAGTATACCCATACTATAGGGTAGGTTACTGTATACGTATTGTTAGCAAGAATTCTTAAAATTTGGCACAAAAAAAGCAAGATAGTTGTGTGCTTTGTGTGTGTCTCTGTGTGTGTGTGTCAATTGAGAGAGCGAGAGGAGGGCGAAAGCAGTGAGGTCCAATTAAGGTATTGGGCTACATGATACACCAATATTGCGATTAATAGGCCAACTAAACAAGATCGATATTTCCGTGCTATACTAATTGTGGTTCCAAACTTGGCTTATTTTTACAACGCAGAGATGATCCGCACAAAATGTGACTTTGTAGCCCTTTTTCAGGCTTATTTAATTATCTGTATTTTACAAACAACGGGTAGGCCTAATTAACTGCATATACACCCTATAGCCTACGATATTGCCTAATATTTGCACGTTAACTGAAATGTTTTGCGTTTCCATCTATGTCGCGACATGCACCTGTTCACTTGTGTTTTTGCTGCGCGTTATATTAATGTATTGGCCCTATTGAAATATGTCGTTCGGGTGCTAACATGAGAGGCCCAAATAGGTTGGAAGGCTTCCAATTGCTTAGACAAAACACTTCTAAATTCAACGTTTATATGATCACGACACCCGGCCCTGTGCAATTATTAAGCCCAGTTATTATTTGGAACAAATCTGACTGCAAGTTAAAGTATTCATAAGTGGTAGCCTTGATATTAAAATTCCTTCGAAGTGACACCGGTTGATCCAACTGACAGAGATCCCATTTGAAGGCTAATGAACTAATACAATGTCCCTCCAATAATGCGCCATGCACGACTCTATCCAATTCTGTATCATTTCAGAGTCACCCATTTATTAAAGTCAATTTTTTATACTTTTTAATCATGTATTTGCAAGTTAGGGTAAACCCTAAGTTCTGAAAATAGGTAACACAGGCCTCAACCACGCATTTGTTGTATCATACAACCCCACATAGGCCTACAATTTTAACAGTAGGCTACCAAAGTGATATATTCAGTTAAGTGAAATTTCCCAATAGTTCTGACATAATATTATAATCTATATGACTACTATTTCTCAATTTCAACAGAAGTGAGTTTTAAACATAAAAAGCAAGCATTTCTCCCACCTTGGCCTTTTTGCGCGCCATACAGCATGGAACATTTGCCCTGCAACATATAGCCTGCAATCGTGATAATATACTGTAGGTTTTATATGTTGTCATTCTATCACTTTAAACATCAGTAATGCCTTGATTATGCTACACAGAGTATGTCGTGGTTATTTCGGTACCCAATTTATGACAGTGAATGTCTGACACTGTATAACACTGTGTGACATTCTAATAGACCATCTGTATAATATTGACTGGTTTTTATACAGTATGTAGGCTAAATAAACTCATTCAAACCAATAATTTTTACTTTGTAAATAGTGGTTTTCTTTTCTTTCTTTATTTTATTGAGTTCTCGTGCTCATTAAAGGGGCAATCAAACAAGTTCAAACAATGACACAGTTGCCAACCCACCACTGTGTTGGTAAATGTGGCTGGAGCTGTCAAATTCATAGACAGAGCAATGCATGCAAAGACTGACGATCCATGATATCCCAATTATGGTTATACATTAAGTTATTTACAAACAATGTAGTTAAACAAGCTTATATGTTGGTCTTTATGGGGCTAAGACAGTTGAATTAAGCTCATTAGGCAATTATAGTGTATATTCTTCAAGAATCAATAAGTATAATTCATTAATTTTAAAAGTAACAAAAAAAAAGATGTGACAATCGCAAACTGTCCCTTTAAGGATTGGAGCAGTAAGTAGGTTAACTAACTGTACACAAAACCCCATAAGTACTTTTTCACAACTAACCCAACAACCGAGACTGGTCTGCACCATAGGCGTGAAATTAAGTATTGTTTACACAATACGATACGGAGGTAGCCTACACAGTTTTCATCATGAGTCGATGTGCAACCCAATCTTTACGCATACGTTGTAGCCTATATTCAATTTTACCCGGCATAGCACACTATAAACTGATGTTCGGAGCAATTGAAGACATTCTCCGCTGGCCGTTTTAACTTATTGCACAAACCATCTACCAATAATTGAACGTGTCATTGCGCTAAGTCTGCACTTTGGCTCAATGCATGGAGAGGCGTTGGCTACTTTTGCACTGTGCTTGTGACTGTGGTTGCGACAAGCTCATGCAAACAGTCTGAACAATGCTCAGAGTTTTCATCATGATTATTTATTTCAGCGAATTAAGTAGGCCTACAACATCTCCAAATGTGACAAAATGTATTTAAGTGCCAGGGAAGAGCACTACAGCCCTACGAAGCGGTATGAACTGCAACTGCTCAAATATATATGAAAGCTAATCGTAGCCTACATGGTCCTCTTCAGCTAAAACAAATCATCTCTATACATTACGTCCACTAGCCAATAAGAAGCAATGAATATAGTCTATTATTCACAGAGTCATTCAACTTTACTGTAACTTTTACGCACATCAAGCTACATAAACTTTACGCACGGTCAAGGGATTATCACCAAAATTGAACTTACTTCCTCAAATTGCGCAAGAAGCATCACAGCAATCAGACACAGAAATCAGAAATTATCCCAGATAGGAGATATGTTCTGTGGGATCCGGTGGACAGTCCCCCAAATATCCAGCCGTCCTCGGCCGTCACTTCATTTAAAATTGCCGCTAATACTCAGTTCATTATGCGTGCTTCAGTTGCTCTGAGTAAAAGCCTGAGCATATTCCAAGCACATGATAGAGGGAGGGGAGAGGGAGACCGAACTTTCCCATAACGTCTGCGGCACCAAATAGAAAGTGCACAGTTGAAGCTGTGAGAGTCTGCAAGTTCTTTTTTTTTTGGGGGGGGGGGGGGGGGGGGGGGGGGGGGGTCCATCCTTTCTCTGTGAGAAAGGACGTGCTCTGAAATTCAAACAAGTTCTCTCGCTCTGTTGTTGGGCACGAACTGAAGAGGCATTGTTCGTCTTTTGGCCTGGACTCCCCCATTCCCAGACCAGGTTACGGAGTGATGGCGGTCGGTAATGAATTTGCTGCAGGCCCTCCTTTAACGCGTTATGACAAACGGAACATACTTACAGTCGTTCAGACAAAAGCGTGAACATAATGTGTTTGATACAACCCCAAACCAAGACGGAAGGAGGCCAGTAATACATCATAGTCTTTGTGGGAAAAACATTTTATAATTCCACTCAAAATGTTTTTGGTCGGTCCTTTTGCCTTCACCTAAGCATTTAGTTAATTTGTATACCCCCCCCCCCCCCCCCCCCCCACAAACACACACACCGTGATGAGAGGATTTATATCATGTAACAATGATGTCCCAATTGAACTTGTGATGAATTAATTTCAGAAGACCGCAAAAAGTAGTTAGCTAGAAGATGGAAGCAATGTGTGGCCCTAACTTCTTCTTTAGCCTGTGTTGTGCAAGCAGAGGCGTAGTGCCCATAGGGGGCACACAGACCCCCTCAGATGTGTCCCAGCAATTTTATGAAGTTGGATTTAGCTAGCCCAGATCCCAATCTTCCAACCTCATAACTAGCTCCTGTACCATGAAGACATTTCAGCCTACCAATCAAGTTAGATAGCTTGTCTAACTATCTTAGCTGGCCTGTCTGCTTGCAAGGTTGGTAGACTTTAAAAAAGCAAGCAATTACTAAAAGTACTCAATGAGACTCACATTCCTTTAAATCTTTTACCAAGATTTTAGCAGATATGCAGAAGCACATTTAGTTTCTTTAAAATAACCACCAGTCAGTAGGATACTTACAGGTCAAGAGGTATGCTTAGATATACAGAAAATATACATTTTTTTATATAGAATTAAGCATAGTGATTATGGCTCTAGATTACAGGAAAAAGCTATTTCAAGTGTTTGACAAATGCTACATTCTCTAACTTCCACCCCCCAGCCATCCTCAGGTACTTTGTGCCCCCTTAGATTGTGGGGGTGCATGACACCCCTGTGTGCAAGGACCATGTGCCATGATATGCTTGGGCTGTTACATATCTAGCCTATAGACAATGGAAATATTGGTATTGTTACTAACAAGTTACAATAGGTAATACAGGTAATGTAATGAATTGCAATTCGTATTGTTATTAGTATTATTACTACAACTATTATCACCTATTTGTTATTACACTATCAACATAGCTACGCTTATTACAGGTTCAAATGCCTTGTTAATAGTTTGGAGGAGATAAAGTATGTCCTTTTTTTGTGAAACACTACATTTATATCAGGGCAAAGTAATTTCCTACAGCTCTCTTTCTTAGTCTTTTCCCTGTTTAATTGCAGGCATATCCATGTGATTTAACCAGATTCACGTTTTGGTTTAACAGCGAGGTCACGTTCAATGACGTAGACAAGCATATCATCTACGTGCAGCCATATTTAAATACATCAAGGAAATTAGTGCATCAAAATATGCAAATCCAGTTTACATAGTCTGTCTAGCCGCTGCCAGAGCAATTTCCCCCAACCGGTTCTTGGGAATTTGATTACCGTTTGGAAAGCGAACATTGTCCTGTTTGTTTTTGACAAAGCTCCGATGGTGTGTGAGCGGTGTGCTTTGGAGACATCAAGTGAAGAAACCAAGGGTTCTGCCTGGGAAATCGCCCATGCATAATGAGATGAGCCACTCTGCCATTCTCAGTGCTCCGATGCTGTTGGTTCCAGCGTGCGTATTATTTTTTATATTGTTGCATATGTAAAAGGTAGATTTGCTTTGCTTTACTTTTCTATATTCTTCGTTTTCCATGCTATTTCTTTTGGTTTAGGTTGTAGTGATTGCAATGGATATTTATGGATGATGACGCACACCAACAAGCGTTAACCTACAGTATTTCGAATTTCACAGCCTATCAGCTGAAAAAAAGGACTATTCCGAAAATAATGGGTTAAAATAAGGCAATAGGCCTATAGAAAGTTTGTTAGTTGCCTAATGATGTAAAACTGTAAAATATAATATTATTATTGTTCTCGACAGAAATATGTATAAGATTCTAATGGCCAAACAATAGAAGAAGGGATTCAGTGCCAGAATAATGCTGAGGATCCTGAGGATGTTGAGGAGCCTATATTCCAGGAAAGGTGCTCGAGATTGTGCTTTACAACAACAACAAAAATATATAGGATACATGTAGCCTATGGTCATTTGAATAATCTGAATAATGTTAAGTGTTAACCCACCTTAAGAGTATGTTTCTCTATTGGCTATGTAAAGGCGACATTTCCTCTGTATTGGCTAATGATGATGCGCACACAGGCCGCATTTGTGGGAGCACGCGAGCACATACACACTGAATGAAACACTGACTTATTAACCATTGTCTTGAAGTAGCTAATTGTTGAATTTTTAGTAGACATGATCGTTTTTTAAACCACAAACAATGATTGGTTTAGAATGAGCGTTTTGCTTTATAAAATCGAATTGCAACACATTATATATAGTAGGCTAGGCTAAATACGTTTAACTTACCCTTATATTTTACACCACCATTCAAATCTTCCTGCTGGGCTATGCACGCGCTCTCAATCAAGTCGTCGCCAATTTTCCAGCCCAATTTATTTGTGCGAGCTGTTGGGAGATTCCGTAGTCCCTACTCGTAACTCAGCCTCCTCGTCAAGTGAACCTTTTTCCCGAACTGCTCCTCTTATGTGTCACCCAATAGAAGTGGTCAGACGGGCACACGTAAAGATTTTTCCCTCCAAACAGGGTACATGCTGTCATCGACCTGCAAGTTGTTTGTTTTGACAAACACGCATGGGGTTTGCATGCATAGGCTACAGCATTCTAAGATTATTGCACATCAATTGCTCTTGCTACTTGTAAAACCAAACCACCCTTTTTCGAATTTGTAACATGGAATAGTGTGACGCACTTTAACCAATATGGCAAGTGAGGCATGTCAGCTATGTGAACTAGATAAATATGCAGTTCCAATCACACTGTAGCACCTATTGACGGTTAGGCTAAAGCAAGATACAGACCCAAACAAGGTCTACAGCAAAGTGTAATAAAAAGAGAGCTGCGTGAACATAAACACTTTTTTTTTTACAAACGCAATGACGTATTAATAATTTGCATTTGAATTGTCACGGATATTTCAAAATAGATAGCCATTGCACTTATTATATCAGTGACATATGTAACAGGGACGAATTTGACGATAGAGAAGAAACTGCGACATTTTCCCAATTAGGCTATAGGCTACATGGCTTGCTTTTCTTCAAACGATAGAAAAAGATACAAACTATTATAATCTTAATGTGGTCATCAATCAATTATCGAATACATATTTATGCCTGACACAGACTTCATATTGGAACTAGATCATTGGTAATACACCGACTGGTGATACCCGTCATCCATATCGTGGTCAACATGGACTGTCCTCATTACATATCTCTACATACGTTTAATGAAACATGCACGGTCAGCCTATAATGAGAATGAGAGGACAATCGTTTCTAGTCACTCGGTCTCTTTTACATCTTACCCTTTCCAGTCATATGGCGAATAACCAATTATTTATATTTTCGCCTGTTTTCAAATGTAGGGATAAGTTACGATCTTGCAGTTCATGCTCTCAGTTTCGAACAAAACTCATAAATAGACTTAGAACGTAAACGCGTCCTTTATTGTAAATTATCTTTAAATCTTTAGAAAAAAAGACATCTTAAAGCATCTCACCATGACGAAACAGGCCTTGGATAAGAAGAGCCAATAGTTCCTTGGTGTGTGTGTGTGTGTGCGCGCGAGCGTGTGTGAGTGTGTGAGACACAGAGAGAGAGAGAGAGAGAGAGAATGAAAGAGAGCGAGAGAGTGGTTGAGTGCGTGCCTTTGTGCAATTTGATTTATGATTAAAAAAAATGTGTAGGGCTATACAACATATATATATATATATATACAAAATGTGAGTTATATAGTTTCAACGTCGCTGCAACTTAACGTCAACCAGAAAAACAAATAGTCTATTATTATTTATATTTGTATTATGATTATGATTATAATGATTATGATTTTGATTATCACAAGTGTTTCAGTAGGCTATTATTTATTTAGTTTTTACTATTAAACCCAGGCATAGGCTACTCTGTTTTATCAGTATAGGCCACCTGAATTCGACATTGATTAACAAAATATGTCCAGCGTCATTATTTAGTGAAAACGAATCGATAGTTACCAGGCTGATTGAGATTTGTGGCTTTGATGATACAGCATCTGTGAATATTGGTGTCTGTTGAGATAGGCTAGAGGTTTGGACTGAGGATGGGAGAGTGTATGTACTATGCACCTTAGCTAATAAAGGGCGACATCTAGTGGTTATTGTGGAGAAAGTATCACGTGCCACGTAGTTAAATTGAGGGTCACCAGTTTTTGGAAGTTTCGATTATTTCTCGTTTAGGAACAAACGAGATCATGTCAGCAAAAGGTCATGCAAACCACAAAGTCGGTAGCCTAAATAACGAACGAATTATTACAAAAATAATGCCTATGGATTGACAAAAGACCATACACGTCTAAAGAAAGCGATGTCTAGCCAATAACACATCCTTCAAATTTTACATTAGGTGGAATGTTTTTTCTTCTTAAATTGAAGGGTAAATACAACGAATATGTTTTGAAATAAACTGCAATGGAATTGCATAGCCTGCTATTCCTCAATTTAATTGTCATTCTTCTTCTCATGTCTGATTTTGAGCCATATGCCTATGCTTTTATTGAATTTATTTCTAAACATGGCTCTGTGTTTGCGTACTATTATTATTAGGATATGCTATTCTTCGATTTAACACGCTTTGAATTAGCCTACAATTATTTTTCTGTCGTGTGATCTATTTTTACAATTTCAATTAATGGTGAAGTATCAATGAACTGTCTAAAATAACAACAGTTCACTTCTTTCAGCATTGCATGCACTAGGGTAAATTTATTTTATTCGATTCGTTATTCCGGTGAGTAACATTTTAATTAGCTTACATAAATATAAAGTGAAAGTAATTCCACATATTATACTTCAGATCTTCTCGCTCTTGTTTATCATATGAAGAAAAAGCTTATTTTAGCTCCTGACTTGAGCGGCTGTGTTTGCCTTTCCAACTTGCTCTCCTTGCACCACTGCACACGCTGTGGCCGCAGCAATCCCGGTTCGAATCTAGGTCACGGCAGTTTTTATGTTACATAATCCATGTGCTTTCAATATCGAATTATCTTATATGATTTCACTCAGTCTTGATTCATGTGAATTTAACGAGGTTACCTATTCAATGTACTAAAATAAATAAATAGGTTTAAATAGTCTTACGTCTGGATCTGTCCTTATTTTTTAAATTGATACATTCGATTTATGATAGCATGTTATTGTATTATTGTAGCCTACTCTAAGAGTTTATATTATGAAAATTGGGGAGAAAAAAAAGACATGGCAATTGGGGGCGCAGTTGACAGGAATAGTTGCTTGTAGCAATACTTTCCCACTGGGCACAGACCTCAGTTCAACTTCCAGTTTTGATTTACATTTGGTTGGATTAACTCACGTAAATTCAGCGCGATATCAACAAAAAATGTCACCCTTTCATTGGATGTAGGGTAAAAGTTGGATGAAAAAATACGAAATTCTCTCAATCCAATCAGTGTTCCACGTTCATTCAATATCATCACGTTTTTTTGATGTTGTTGAAATGACATGGAAATAACTTTGATTCAAACAGTTTTTGCCTAGTCGGTTGCGCAATTGTATTTCAACTGTTTTGTCCAAATGTCATTTAAGTTTAGTTCTCTGCTTCAAATTGCGCACAGGTTGCTTAATCGTTTTGTAGCAAATAGCCCAATGACTCTTTCCCAAGTATTGGTTTCACATGTTTCAAATTTCACACATTTGCATCCATTTTAGATCTAGTTTTTCAGGATAAAACCCCCCACATTAATTCTACCAGTTAATTAATCTTCAGCTAAAATGTGTCTTCCTGAAATGTCTTGTTCTTGATATCAAGTTTTCCCCAACCATTTATGGACATATGTTCTTGTTTGTCAGGCTGATAGGTAAAGGGTGAAATCGTACATTATTAAGCCACACCAGGACAATTGAAGGTTAGAGCGGCCTATACTAGTCTACAACCATTCCACAACCATAATAGCTACAACCATTCTCAATGTAAGACGAACATGATGAAGCACCTTCAATACATGTTTTTTCTTCTTCGTTGAATTAACCGCTCACGCTGTCTGGGATTTTTAGTACTCTGTGACCGTTGTTCCATTGAGTTTGATGGGGGAATTATTATCAGTCTTTCCGAAATGTGGATAATGCATTTTTTTTTCTTGCATATGCTCAGAATAAATGTATGTTTACTGGCAAAATGTATCACTGAATGTGATGTGAAATAAACCTTAGCTGTAAATGTCAAATAAAAGTATGTCATTTGAGTTCCCATGACTCAATGCCATGATTTGGTAACCTTACTACGCTACAGTTGGAAGAAATAAAGCAAAAAAATGCCATTACCGTGTCTCAATGTGGTTTCATCCATATTATGTTATATTACAGGTAACTGCCAAAATAAGGGAAATAGTTGAGTAAATGAGGGATACAAAGTATATTGAAAGCAGGTGCTTCCACACAGGTGTGGAATATCCCATCATGCATGTATAAAAATGCCTGGCAAGCCATTATTTTGGCTACCATGGCTATGCCCCACAATCCACTGGGCACAAGTGGTCACTGAGTGGTTTGACCGGCAGTCACCAGATTTCAATCCAATTGAAAACTTGGGGAAGATTCTGGAGCAGCGCATGAGACAGCGTTTTCCACCAACAACAAAACGTCAAATTCCGGAATTTCTCCTGGAAGATTGGTGTCGCATCCCCCGATAGACTTCCAGATACTTGTAGAATCTGTGCCAAGGTACATTGAAGCTGTACTGTCTTGTTTTGGCCCAACGCCTCGGGCGTTGCTGTTTCCTTTATTTTCGCAGTGCAGTTCAGTACCTTGCAAAAGTATTCATCCCCATTGGTGTTTTTCCTATTTTGTTGCATTACAACCTGTAATTTAAACAGAGTTTTATTTGGATTTAATGTCATGGACATACACAAAATAGTCCAAATTGGTGAAGTGGAAAAAAAATAAATAAAAAAATGGTAAAGTGGTGCGTGCATATGTATTCACCCCTTTTGCTATGAAGCCCCTAAATAAGAAATGGTGCAACCAATTACCTTCAGAAGTCACATAATTAGTTAGATTGCACACAGATGGACTTTATTTAAGTGTCACATGATCTGTCACATGATCTCAGTATATATACAGCTGTTCTGAAAGGCACCAGAGTCTGCAATACCACAAAGCAAGCAACACCACTAAGCAATCGACACAATGAAGACCAATGAGCTCTCCAAACAGGTCATGGACAAAGTTGTGGAAAAGTACAGATCAGTGTTGGGTTATACAAAAATATCCAAAACTTTGAACATCCCATGGAGCACCATTAAATCCATTATATATTTTGAAAGAGTATGGCACCACAACAAACCTGCAGAGAGAGGGCCGGCCACCAAAACTTACAGACCAGGCAAGGAGGGCATTATTCAGAGAGTTAACAAAGAGACCAAAGATAACCCTGAAGGAGCTGCAAAGCTCCACAGCGGAGATTGGAGTATCTGTTCATACAACGACTTTAAGCCGTACACTCCACAGAGCTGGGCTTTACGGTAGAGTGGCCAGAAAAAAGCCATTGCTTAAAGAAAAATATAAGCAAACACATTTGGTGTTCACCAAAAGGCATGTGGGAGACCCCAAACGTATGGAAGAAGGTACTCTGGTCAGATGAGACTAAAATTGAGGTTTTGGCTATCAAGGAAAATTCTATGTCTGGTGCAAACCCAACACCTCTCATCACCCTGAGAACAACATCCCCACAGTGAAGTATGGTGGTGGCAGCATCATGCTGTGGGGATGTTTTTCATTGGCAGGGACTGGGAAACTGGTCAGAATCTAAGGAATGATGGATGACGCTAACTACAGGGAAATTCTTGAGGAAAACCTGTTTCAGTCTTCCAGAAATTTGAGACTGGGACAGGGGTTCCCCTTCCAGCAGGACAATGACCCTAAGCATACTGCTGAACCAACACTCAAGTGGTGGGGAAACATTTAAATATCTTGGAATGGCCTAGTCAAAGGACAGACCTCAATCCAATTTTGAATCTGTGGTATGACTTAAATATTGCTGTACACCAGCGGAACCCATCCTACTTGAAATGGCTGGAGCAGTTTTGCCTTGAAGAATGGGCAAAAATCCCAGTGGCAAGATGTACCAAGCTTATAGAGACATACCCCAAAGAGAATTGCAGCTGTAATTCCTGCACAAGGTGTCTCTACAAAGTATTGATTTTTTTTTTTGGGGGGGGGGGGGGGGGGGTGAATAGTTATGCACGCTCAAGTTTTCTGTTTTCTTGGGTTATTTCTTGTATGTTTCACAATAAAACATATTTTTTTCATCTTCAAAGTGGCAGGCATGTTGTGTAAATCAAATGATACAACCCCCCCCCCAAAAAATCTATTTTAATTTCAGGTTGTAAGGCAACAAAATAGGAAAAATGCCAAGGGGTGTGAATACTTTCGCAAGCCACTGTAGCTCAATGACACCAGACATTAATTGAGACTCTCGCAGTCATTGTCTGGGGACCGTTGGTTAATTTTATGTAAATATACAGTACAAGTGAAAAGTTTGGACACACCTACTCATTCAAGGGTTATTCTTTATTTTTACTATTTTCGAGAATAATAGTGAAGACATCAAAATTATGAAATAACACTCATGAAATCATGTAGTAACCAAAAAAGTGTTACATAAATTGAAATATGATCTCGACAAACCATTTCTGTATGGACCTCGTTTTGTGCCTGAGGGCATTGTCATGCTGAAACAGGAAAGGGCCTTCCCCAAACTGTTGCCACAAAGTTGGAAGCACAGAATCGTCTAGAATGTCATTGTATTTTGTAGCGTTAAAATGACCCTTTACTGGAACTAAGGGGCCTGGCACAAAACATAAACACAACCCCATATCATTATTCCTCCTCCACCAAACTTTACAGTTGGCACTATGCATTATGGCAGGTAGTGTTCTCCTGGCATCCGCCAAACCCAGATTCATTTGTCGGACTGCCAGATGGTGAAGCGTGATTTATCGCTCCAGAGGACGCGTTTAAACTGCTCCAGAGTCCAATGGCAGCGAGCTTTACATCACTCCAGCCTATGCTTGGCATTGTGCATGGTGATCTTAGGCTTGTGTGTGGCTGCTCGGCGATGGAAACCCATTTCATGAAGCTCCCGACGAACAGTTATTGTGCTGATGTTGCTTACAGAGGCAGTTTGCAACTCAGTAGTGAGTGTTGCAACCGAGGACAGATGAGTGTTACGTGCTATACTCTTCAGGACTCAGTGTTCCCGTTCTGTGAGCTTGTGTGGTATACCACTTCGCGGCTGAGCCGTTGTTGCTCCTAGACGTTTCCACTTCACAATAACAACACTTACAATTGACCGGGGCAGCTCAAGCAGGGCAGAAATTTCACAAACTGACTTGTTGGAAAGGTGGCATTCTTTGATGATGCCACGTTAAAAGTCATTGAGCTCTTCAATAAGGCCATTCTACTGCCAATGTTTGTCTATGGAGATTGCATGGCGGTGTGCTTGATTTTATACACCCGTCTGCAAAAATAGTGGCTGAAATAGCCAAATCCATTCATTTGTAGGGCTGTCCACACACTTTTGTATATATAGTGTATCCGTTTTTATATTGGGTCTACCGTGTTCAGTTATCAAGGTGAAGGGCATACATGGAGAGAAATTGACAAACACAATAAAGTCACACCAGAACATCAGGGTAACTAAGAAAGCCAGTCATTTTACTGAATTCTCTGCAAAATACAAATATCTTTTCCCCAGCAGAAGAAACTTTGATTTTAGGATCCAGACTTTTTCACTACATACAGCTGAATCAAGTTCTATGAGATACAGAGATGTGGCTTTAATTGAATAATATCTTATCTTCAAGTGGCAACAAAGGCCAGCTTATGCCGCTGAAAGCCGCTTTCGCTTTCCCCAAACACTAACTTCAGACCTCTCCAACGTTTAGATTTCTAGAAGCTACAAAAGTTATTACAGACTGTTAAGCATTTTTAGCTACTCATTTCCCCCCCCACCTTTTTTAATGTATACAACTAAAATAAAGAAAACCGCAAACATGGTGGAGCAATCCAATAATCCCAAGTGAATAGTTGGTAATAGTTGGCAATGGTATACCACATGACTGTACAAGTGTATGTATACCACATGACTGTACAAGTGTATGGTCTCCCCTTTGCACTAGACGTGACCGATCAAACGGTAGCTGAGGTACTGGGGTGAGTCAGTTAGAGGGACTAGTATAGAGGCTAATACAGAATAATGGCATTTTACAACTGATCAACAGGTGAAGAAATACAGATGCTTCAAATCCATAACCAAAATAAAATATGAAATAAATCAAGCATGCTCAATGTCTTTGCTTACACAATATCAATAAATGCCACCTACACCTCAAAAAACACACCACAGCTCAAAGAAAGGGAGCTCTTGGTGTTGTGTTTTCCGTAATTCATTAGTGAGCAGGTGGCACAAAACAGCAAAGTAACTCAATCAGCTAAATTAACAAAAGTAGGATTTGGAAAACATACTTTTCCATGATACTCAATGACTCAATGAATATACAAAAAATTACACTTTTGTTTTATGATTTTAGCCGCAGTTCACAAGGAAATGCATTCTGATAACACGACACTATAGCTACTAAGTACTAGCTACTATATCTGCCATGTCTCAAGGAGGACATGTGATGGTATTCTCAACCTCTATCAACTATGAACAGTATGACCAAATCAAATTGAAATGGGAAACCAATTCTACATTTTGAGCAAATGCTTTTATTGATGTTTTTTTTTTCAATGCTTGCAATAACCATAAATGAATGTGAAAATAAAAGTTGAATAATATTACAACACAGAAATGCCACTGGCTTTGGTTTTCCACACATATGCTGCCTGAAATATCATGTTTTTTTTTTTTAACCATTTGTATTGAATAAAAAAAAAAGAAAGAACACAGTAGGGGCTCTGCCCCTGTTTCTGACTACACAGACTGTATACAGCAACAACATAGTGAACTCGCATGAAATATGCACATAGAAATACCATAACACTTGAGTGACAACAGACTGAGGAGTGAGAGGCAGAGAGAAATGTGACTAGTTTCATGTAAAAAAAAAAGATATATATATATATTTGTCTGAAATCAACTGTTGTACTTCTCCCAAACCAGCATGTACATTTTTCCTACAACGTCTTGTTTGAATGCTTCATGTTACACTGCTGAGGAGGTTGTGGAACACTGCGCTGGTGATTGGACTGAGTGGGGTCAAATATGACACAACTCCTTGTGATTAACAATAGACCACCAATATACTCAACAGCTTGATCATTTGACACAAATACAATTTGGAACTATCAAATAAATATTGTAATCTGGATTTATGTGGTGTCCTGCACACAAGTTTGGGTCTCATTGTAATAATTGGCAAAGGATTTGCAGTGAAAAGATGAAATAAAATGTTCAAAATATACAGAATACATGGGCCAAAGGTCCCATCAAAGAGGATTTTGTTGGATATTGTTGTAGAAACTGACACATGCACAAATGGGCCATCATGGGTGATGTCAAAAATGTTCATTTGGCATGACGCATGTCATCTGCATGGGCATTAATCCCAAGTTCCAATCCCCACACAGTTTCCACAAATATGTTGTTTGTCAGCAAAGAGATCTATCTTTCTGAATTTACTCACAAACACAACTCTGTTCAACTGGTTCTCAAGGTTAGACTAAATACGCCTCTGAACAGCACTGTCCCAGGCGCAAATAAAACAAAAAAACAGACAATATGTGCAATTGCACATAGAAAACTCCACTAAGAAAAAAAAGAAAAAACATTATTATATATATTTATATATTAGAAAGCTATACACAAGCATGTTAATTCACAGATTTTTTTTTTTTTAAAGATTCTTAATATTATCATTATTATATATAATTAGAAACACGTTTAAAAACGAAACCTCTAGAAAGAGAAAACAGTTCAGCTAAGCATGGGTTCTCAGTCTGTTTTCATGGCTTAGGGTTTTTTCATTTCTCATCGGACTATCCGTCTTATATTAGCAAAGCTATCAAAAAACACATTCTGGCTTATGGAAACTACAAAAAGCCACAAAATTGCTTTGCATTGTATACCTTTCATATGAAAATATAAGCAAGTCTATCGTACAACAGTTTTTTTTTTTTTTACTGAATATTTCATACAAGACCCAGGGTTTCTTGATTCAACTAACATGGCTCTTGGGTAAAAGGATGGTCCTATCAATGTGCTCCATGTTTGATGAGGAGCTTTATGTTTAGCATGGGTTCTCTCATCTTGGTTCCTCACATCTACCAATGGGCCTGTGGGGTATACCTGTACAATCCTTCAAATGTTGCATATTAGCTTTAATTTTGTATATGAATAATCTGTAATGTATAGCCACATTTGACCCCTCCCCTTTGCCCCTGCCCCCTCTATTTACATAAATACGTTGAACCTGCAACATGACATCATCTATCGTAACATACATTTTGCAAGGGAGAACTACGGAGAAAGTTAGCAATGAAATTGACTCTGTACACATGTATTGGTTGACCAACTCAAGTGCTAGGCTGTTCGCTCAGCAACATACGCTCTCGATTTTCCTCCAGTCACTGATTATCATTGAGGCAAGTTGTAAGTACTTTTACAAAACAGAGTACCTGACTTTTTTGTTGTTTATTTGTTGATATGCATATATTTACACATACACACACGTGTAAATATCTATGCATCATTTTTTTCCACACGGCACAAATAATGCATAGCTCCCCACCAAAAATATCCCTAACCCCAACCAACACCCATTTTATCTTGGATCACCAGTCCCATCCCCACTGCTTTATAGAACTTCAATATGTATAGCACACATACTCCGCAAAAAAAGAAAAAAGAAAACATTACAGTTAAATTTAGAAAAGCGTGCCCCCCTTCCTCCAATGAAACAGAAAGAGAGAGAAAAAGAGAGAGAGAGCACGGGGTCTGGGGGTGAGTGACGTGTCGCGTGTTGATATAGAGGGCGATGGTGTCGAGGCATCATTACGTCGCAGGGCTTGGGCAACGGCCAACGCTGGGCTATCATGTGGCCCACCCTTCAGACAGGCGCACGCGTTTGACCGAGGGACTCTCGCGCTCGTCCATGGCGGGCCGAGACAGTCCCAGTGGAGAGTGGAACTCGTTCCTGTGCTCGTCCCGGTCGCTGCCCTCATGGGAGCTGCTGCAGCTGCTCAGGCTGTCGACAGGGGAGTGGCCCGAGTCCTGGCGGGACGACGGGTTATGTTGCTGATGGATGCCGTAGCACAACGGTGTGCTACTGGTGCGATCTCTAGGAGGAGAAACAGGTTCGGACTTGATGTGCAGGCTTTGAGCAGAAGGCAGGGAGAGATTTGAACTCTGACATAAGTGATTGCTATTGCAATTTCTGTAGGAAGGAAAGGAAACACAAGGGGTTACAGAGTAAAGAAACATGATCATGCACCCGCAGTTACACACAGGCACACACGTTTACTACAAATCGCCCCATTCATATATCATATCTAGTCAAAAAATATCAATATGTATCAGTATTTTCACTATTGTTTCACCAACAAGCTTCATTTCAAGCTTCACTTCTCTTTGATTTGTCTACTGCTTGTGTGTATTTTCATATACTCACCCTAGCTGACCGAGGGCCGAATGCTGCATGTTCTGGAGGTGTTGTTGTTGCCAACCGCTCATGGAGCCCAGGTGGAGGGAGCTACCACTGTTAAAGCCGGACAGGGAGGATAGGTCTGCACTGCTCAGCGAGTATTCTACACAGACATACAGAGAGAGAGAAGGCAACCAGTCAAAACCAGTTCAGGCCAGTTCAACAAGGTTTGTAAAGTACATTTGTTTTGAATTATGGCTACTGAAATGAATAGTATAACAGTCAATTTCTTTCTCCTTATACATTGTTTCCTGCTGGGCCAATACAGGTGCCAATGAGTCACAAAGTGGGTGTGGGAGTGTTGCATTGAGGGATATATGTGTAGGAACAGCACCACCTGCTGTTAGGTTTTTGAAATTAAATGTTTTTAACATCACATTACGATGAGGCAATGTTTCAGGGCCGGACAACTTATTGTTGGCTGATTTTGCATTAAAATGCTATATTTATTTGATAATGAGCATGCTTGCAATAACTATCATGTCTGTGAAGTCATGCAAATCTGTATGTGTGAGATATAGATCTTATCAAATCAATAAGAATCAAATAAATCCTCAAATAAAAACATAAATAGCGGGGCGAGTGTGTGCCATGTATGGTTCACTTTCCAGACTCATTGATACCCTGAAAGTAGTAATAAGGACACACACACTGATGTAGAGTTTATATGTGACAAAGACTGTGTTTGTGTGTATGTGCATGTGTGTTTGTGTAGAACATGTGTAAAAGCAGTGGTACTTACCAGTACCGTATGAAGTGGAGATGGCTGATGGGTAACCGCCCATGCCTTGTCCTGGTAGGGTGGGCGTTGCTACTGAAACCACAGGGGTGGCCAATGACTGTGCTGACTGGGAGTTGTTTATTCTCTGGTTCTATGAGGGGAAGAGAAAAAGAGAGACGGAAAAGCATGAGTGCCATCACAAATAAAGTCAGCACCAAAGAAAAAAAAGAGAATAAAAATAGACTTAGTTGTTTTGTTTTTTTGCTCTGCAGATGCTAGAAGAATGAACAAGATGCCAGCTTCTTGGAAATTAATCACTTGACACGCGGCACTGCTGAACCCTGCCAACCCTATCATTTACCACCCCTTCTGAGGTTCCGCTGTCTCTATAGTAACCCTGCTGGTCTCCATGGCAACAGAAACAGCGACGGCTGGGAGAGGCACTTTATTGTGGCAGGGTGGTGCAGAAATTATGGCGGTTTAATGCCATATAAAAGTGTTCCTTTTGTTGCCTTTCATTTCCTGGTTCTGAGAGAGGGGAAGCATGTATGCTAAGGTGCCATGCAACGCCCCTCAAGCAGACATAGAAGGAAAGAATGAGGGAGGGGGTTGAAATGAGGGGGATGAGAGAGGAAAGAGGATAGGATGCAATGACTCAGACATACCACTAGGTGTCACCCTAGGTCCTGGCTAAACGATACCCCCCTCATCCCAACATGTACAACGCATGCCGCAGATCATGGAGGTTGCCCCTTTGTGGACAACGAGGATCATCTTACTCTTTACTTCAATCCTAACCTTAAATTCGTAAAAAGTAATCACTGACCTTTGAGCAGCTCTTGGGAGCAACACAATTACACCCATAGAACTTCTATTGTTAAAGCATAATGACTCGTCTCCCGTCTATCTAACTGAGGATGGTGGATGACATCTGTGTTTGGAGATTGTTATTATTTTTGGTTGCTAGTTTGCGTGACGGGCCAACTTACCAATAGCAGATTGACATCCTCAGACTGACGGCATTAGAGGGGAGGGCGATACATTCAAATTAGTTTCATTGGATGGAGGTAGCAGGCGGGTGTGGTTCTAAGGATGGAACTGCTAGTAGTGAGGCTACTAAACAGAAGCTCATTTAAAAAAGGAAATTAATTATTACTGCTGTACTCCACTAACAGTCTATCTATCTTATTAAAATCATAACTTATGACAGCACATATATCGGACAGCCTCAGCCACTTAAAACAAACACTCAAGAAGACAATAGAACATATACAAAGAAAATCAACTGAAGGGACATGTGTAAAAAAAAAGATGAAGGACAAACAGGGGTGAGGGGGGATGGGATCAGTACTGGAACTGGGCCTGGGGGTAAAGTGAATGAGCAACTCACCATGGAGGGCATGTTGTTCTTGGCTCCAGGGGGGATGAGCACGCGCAGGTCCGGCTTGCGGTTGTTCATGCCCAGGTTCATGGGTGGCGGAGACTTGGCCTGCATGCTCTTGTTCATGCTACCTGGAGAAGCCAGCAGACCGGGCGAGTTACGGTGGTGGTTCCCGTAGCCGTTGCCTAATGAGAAGAGAGGGAGACGAGAGAGAGAGAGAGGGAGCCATCAGTTATACTGTTCAAAAGACCGTCATTACTGTCTGATTGTCCTCAGACAACAGTAGCATGTTAAAGCATGTTTGCCGTATTCGGCGCTGCTAAAGACGGCGCCGAAGAGGATGGCTGACGTATTACATGCCCGTAACTGGCACTAAGACCGCACTGAACCAACTCTATAAGGCCATAAGCAAACAAGAAAATGCTCACCCAGAAGCAGCGCTTCTAGTGGCCGGGGACGTAAATGCAGACAAACTTAAATCAGTTTTACCACATTTTTACCAGCATGTCAAATGTGCAACCAGAGGGGAAAAAAACTCTAGACCATCTTTACTCCACACACAGAGATGCATACAAAGCTCTCCCCCGCTCTCCATTTGGTAAATCTGACCATAATTCTATTCTCATGATTCCTGCTTACAAGCAAAAACTAAAGCAGGAAGTACCAGTGACTCGCTCAATAAGGAAGTGGTCAGATGAAGTGGTCAGGACTGTTTTGCTAGCACAGACTAGAATATGTTCTGGGATTCATCCAATGGCACTGAGGAGTATACCACCTCAGTCATCGGCATCATCAATAAGTGCATTGACGACGTCGTCCCCACAGTGACCCTACGTACATATCCCAACCAGATGCCATGGATTACAGGCAACATCCGCATCGAGCTAAAGGCTAGAGCTGCCGCTTTCAAGGAGCGGGACACTAATCCAGATGCATATAAGAAATCCCGCTATGCACTCAGACAAACCATCAAACAAGCAAGCGTCAATACAGGATTAAGATTGAATCCTACTACACCGGCTCTGATGCTCGTCGGATGTGGCAGGGCTTGAAAACTATTACAGACTACAAAGGGTAACCCAGATGCGAGCTGCCCAGTGATGCGAGCCTACCAGATGAGCTAAATGCCTTTTATGCTCGCTTCGAGGCAAGCAACGCTGAAGCATTCACGAGAGCACCAGCTGTTCTGGATGACTGTGTGATAACGGTCTCGTTAGAGAATGTGAGCAAGACCTTTAAACAGGTCAACATTCACAAGGCCGCGGGGCCAGATGGATTACCAGGACGTGTACTCAAAGCATGCACGGACCAACTGGCAAGTGTCTTCACTGACATTTTAAACCTCTCCCTGACTGACTCTGTAATATCTACATGTTTCAAGCAGACAACCATTGTCCCTGGCCAAAGGAAGCGAAGATAACCTGCCTAAATTCGCATACCGCCCCAACAGATCCACAGATGACGCAATCTCAATCGCACTCCACACAGCCCTTTCCCACCTGGACAAAATAAACACCTATGTGAAAATAATGTTCATTGACTAGAGCTCAGCGTTCAACACCATAGTGCCCATGACCCTGGGACTACACACCTCCCTCTGCAACTGGATCCTGGACTTCCTGACGGGCCGCCCCCAGGTGGTAATGGTAGGCAACAACACATCTGCCACGCTGATCCTCAACATTGGGGCCCCTCAGGGGTGGGTACTTAGTCCCCTCCTGTACTCCCTGTTCACCCACGACTGCGTGGCCAAACACGACTCCAAAACCATCATTAAGTTTGTTGACAACACAACAGGTAGGCCTGACCACTGACAACGATGAGACATCCTATAGGGAGGAGGTAAGAGAACTGGCAGTGTGGTGCCAGGCAAACAATCTCTCCCTCTATGTGAGCAAGACAAAGGAGCTGATCGTGCACTACAGGAAAAGGCAGAACAGGCCCCTATTAACATCAACGGGGCTGTAGTGGAGCGGGTTGAGAGTTTCAAGTTCCTTGATGTCCACATCACCAACGATGGTCCAAATACACCAAGACAGTCGTGAAGAGGGCACAACAAAACCTTTTCCCGCTCAGGAGACTGAAGAGATTTGGTATGGGTCCCCAGATCCTCAAAAAGTTCTACAGCTGCAACATCGAGAGCATCCTGACCAGTTGCATCACCACACTACAGAGGCGCTACAAAGGATAGTGTGTACGGCCCAGTACACCACTGGGGCCAAACATCCTGCAATCCAGGACCTATATAATAGGCGGTGTCAGAGGGAAGCCCATAAAATTGAGAGAGCTACCAGTCACCTAAATCATAGACTGTTTTCTCTGCTACCGCACGTCAAGTAGTACCAGACCTCCAAGTCTAGGACCAAAAGGCTCATTAACAGCTTCTACCCCCAAGCCATAAGACTGCTGCATTTTTAATAAAATGGCCACCGGACTATTTACATTGACCCCCCTCCTTTGTTTTGTACACTGCTGCTAGTCATTGTTTATTATCTATGCATAGTCACTTCATCCCTACCTAAATGTACAAATTATCTCTAACCTGTACCCCCGCACTGACTCGGTACCAGTACCCCCTGTATAAAGCCTCGTTATTGTTATGCTATTGTGTTATTACGTTATCGTTCGCTAAAAGTCTGTGTTTCAGACATAAGGAAGTGGATGGCTGCAAACTTTCTACTTTTAAACTCGGACAAAACAGAGATGCTTGTTCTAGGTCCCAAGAAACAAAAAGATATTCTGTTGAATCTGACAATTAATCTTGATGGTTGTACAGTCGTCTCAAATAAAACTGTGAAGGACCTCGGCTTTACTCTGGACCCTGGTCTCTCTTTTGATGAACATATCAAGACTGTTTCAAGGACAGCTTTTTTCCATTTACATAACATTGCAAAAATCAGAAACTTTCTGACCAAAAATGATGCAGAAAAATTAATCCATGCTTTTGTTACTTCTAGGTTAGACTACTGCAATGCTCTACTTTCCGGCTACCCGGATAAAGCACTAAATAAACTTTAGTTAGTGCTAAATACGGCTGCTAGAATCCTGACTAGAACCAAAACATGTTATCATATTACTCCAGTGCTAGGCTACCTACACTGGCTTCCTGTTAAGGCAAGGGCTGTTTTCAAGGTTTTACTGCTAACCTACAAAGCATTACATGGGCTTTCTCCTACCTATCTCTCTGATTTGGTCCTGCTGTACATACCTACACGTACGCTACGTTCATAAGACACAGGCCTCCTAATTGTCCCTAGAATTTCTAAGCAAACAGCTGGAGGCAGGGCTTTCTCCTATAGAGCTCAATTTTTATGGAATGGTCTGCCTATCCATGTGAGAGACGCAGACTCGGTCTCAAAGTTTAAGTCTTTACTAAAGACTCATCTCTTCAGTGGATCATATGATTGAGTGTAGTCTGGCCCAGGAGTGTGAAGGTGAACGGAAAGGCTCTGGAGCAACGAACCGCCCTTGCTGTCTCTGCCTGTCCGGTTCCCTTCTTACCACTGGGAGACTCTGCCTCTAACCCTATTACAGGGGCTGAGTCACTGGCTTACTGGTGCTCTTTCATGCCGTCCCTAGGAGGGGTGTGTCACTTGAGTGGGTTGAGTCACTGATGTGATCTTCCTGTCTGGGTTGGCGCCCCCCCCCTTGGGTTGTGCCGTGGCGGAGATCTTTGTGGGCTATACTCGGCCTTGTCCCAGGATGGTAAGTTGGTGGTTAAAGATATCCCTCTAGTGGTGTGGGGGCTGTGCTTTGGCAAAGTGGGTGGGGTTATATCCTTCCTGTTTGGACCTGTCCGGGGGTATCATTGGATGGGGCCACAGTGTCTCCTGACCCCTCTTGTCTCAGCCTCCAGTATTTATGCTGCAGTAGTTTATGTGTCGGGAGCTAGGGTCAGTTTGTTATATCTGGAGTACTCCTCCTGTCTTATCCGGTGTCCTGTGTGAATTTAAGTATGCTCTCTCTAATTCTCTCTTTCTCTCTTCCTCTCTCTCGGAGGACCTGAGCCCTAGGACCATGCCTCAGGACTACCTGGCATGAGGACTCCTTGATGTCCCCAGTCCACCTGGCCGTGCTGCTGCTCCAGTTTCAACTGTTCAGCACCTGAGGTGCTGACTTTCTGCACCCTCGACAACTACTTTGATTATTATTATTTGGCCATGCTGGTCATTTATGAACATTTGAACATCTTGGCCATATTCTTTTATAATCGCCACCCGGCACAGCCAGAAGAGGACTGGCCACCCCTCATAGCCTGGTTCCTCTCTAGGTTTCTTCTTAGGTTTTGGCCTTTCTAGGGAGTTCTAGGGAGCAACCGTGCTTCTACGCCTGCATTGCTTGCTGTTTGGGGTTTTAGGCTGGGTTTCTGTACAGCACTTTGAGATATTAGCTGATGTACGAAGGGCTATACAAATAAATTAGATTTGATTTGTTACTTTACATTTTTTTTTTTTTTTACTTTAGTTTATTTGGTAAATATTTTCTTAACCAACAGTTAAGAGTTAAGAAGAGTTAAGGGCTTGTAAGTAAGCATTTCACAGTACTTGTTGTATTCGGCGCATGTGACAAGCAAAGTTTGATTTGACGTTGTACTGCGGAAACCATTACTTCAAATATTAAAATGATTCAACTAGTGGAGGAGTGGAGATGCTACTGTCCTAGAGCCAGAGAGAGTGGTCATTTTCACCCAGTGATCCCACACAATTCTCCCATATCCGCCTGATTTGGTTGGTTTGTGAGGACATATTCTTTCCTTTCTTCGAGAAATGTCCGTTTTACCTCTGTCACTGTCATTTACCCTGCATCTAGCCAGTGAGTCGTGTTAAAAACGTCAAATTATGGCCTTGGAGACCACAGAGGGACAGGACCCATCATTTGGCCATCAGCGCTAAACACATGTGTTGCCTCTTCTAGACAAAGACCCTGCTTTGGGGTAGACACCCAATCCACATTCCTCCTCCGACAGACTGACTGGAGGACTGAGTTTAGCACCCACGCCACACACAAACCAGTGGGGCACCCTCCCAGCAACATCCCATTAAAAACGAGAGAGAGAGTGAGCAGTGTATATGCTTTGTTTCTAACCCAATCCCGCAGCCTGCTTTCCCCCCCCATTCCTAGGGGTAGAACAGAGAGCGCAGTATGGACGTTTCCCACTTGAAAGAGGGGCAGGAATTATACGTTAGACATAAATGAATTTCCTAATCATATACTCCAGGGGAAAATGAGTCGCAGATGTCTTCCTGGGCAATTTCCCCCCGCTGATCTTTGTTTAATTTGAGAGTGAGGTTTTTGTTGTTTGGAAATGAAAAGTCTCGAAAGCTCAATTTGAACAATCTGAAGAGTAAACGACCGCTAGCGGTGAAAGAAAATGAGGCTGTGACAAAAAACAACAACTAGAAAAACAGTGTGTGCGCATCCATGTATGAGTTACTGTGTGTGTGTGTGTGTGTGTGTGTGCGTGTGTGTGTGTGTGTCTGCATGCTTGGGTCCCTATGTGCAACATTGTGTTAATATAGTGTCAGAGTTTATGTGTGAGTGTGTGTGTGTGTGTGTCAGATAGTACTTGTCTGTGTGTGTGACTTTGAATGTGTCTATTACTGTACATGTCAATGATGAATGCATGTGTCCATTGAGGTGTGTCTGTGCATGACAGTGTACGTGTGCACAGAGCACGTGTATGGATGCACCTGTGTGTTTTGTATGGGAGCCTCTCCTAGAGCCACTCCATCCAGCTGCCTCATCAGCTCTGCTTGCCTCTCTCTCATCCTCATCGCTGGACTATTGTGCTGTGGAGTGAGCCCACGTGGAGAGACATGAATAGCGAATCAAAACAGCCGGAAAAGACTAGAAAATATCGGAGAATTACGTGTAGAAAAACTGAGACTGTCCAAAACATCCCAGACTAAAAAACTTCAACGTGACAGCTATCAACGTATGTCAGGTCAAGTCAAGGTAAGGCTGTTACTGTACAGCCCATCTGATTCATAGCTCCCGGCCCAGAGGCTGAGTGTACGGTGAGGAAGGGATTTCAGGCAGCCATTTTACAGCTCAGGCTCTAAATATGACTGGAGACTGGCTATAGCCCAGGAGATGGGATTTATTACCTAAGGCAGGCAATTGGCAAGCAATGTGGATGCTAGAGGTTCTCTACAGCTGCTAGTGACTGGTTTACAGTAGGTTGAGCTGAACTGAAGACACTTGGATTATAACATGGATTGGGTACGGATCTTAACAACTTGGCTACAGATAAGCAAATACAGTAGCAAGCATCTGACTACAGACATGCAGCCGCTCTGTGAGTCCAAGACATCAAGACATGATCGTTCCCGACACTGAAACTGACAGTCAAACCTTTCTCCTTCTACCGCTACTACCTCACGCTGCAGAATAGAGCAGTGAGTTGAGGCAGACAAGAAGCAACCGTTTTGAGGAAGTACCCAAATGAAAACTCACTGTCCAGATAAGAGTCAGCGACATCATCCGATTTGAAGTGGAGATGCAAAGGTGAAGGCTATTTATGTAGGCAGAGGAAGTCTGGGGATGCCACACTGTGACTGTACTCTAACACACTGGCTGCCTTGCCTAAAGGTGCAACTTTCCACATATGCCTATTGGGCCTCATGCACACACACGCACACAGACAGACAGACAGACAGACAGACAGACAGACAGACAGACGACACAAGACACACATGGCTGGTGTGGTTAAACCAATGTACATTTAACTGTTACTGAACAATTTCTGATGTCCTGTTGTGGTCTAACGGGTGTGTTCCATCCCACTTTCGATACGCAGGCACTTCCGTTGAGGTTTGCCCTAACGTGCATTGAAATCTGAATCCACCAACTGAACTATGGCGCCATGCTAGTTAACTAACTAACACCTTCTACTGTATCTATGCAGACTATGGACAAAGATATAGGGATCATTGAGCTTTTTTTGTACGAATAGGCCTTGTGTCTTCGTCTCAAGGCTCTTGTCTTGGACTAGAGGATTGGCAAACAGGACAGAGTGCATCTATGTTTCTGTTGAGCTGTGCCAGGGTCTATTCTGTGTACTGTATATCTACACTGTACAAAACATTGTTATTTCCATGACATAGACTGACCAGGTGAATCCAGGTGAATGCTATGATCCCTTATTGATGTTACTTGTTAAATCCACTTCAATAAGTGTACAGTCGTGGCCAAAAGTTTTGAGAATGACACAAATATTCATTTTCATAAAGTCTGCTGCCTCATTTTGTATGATGGCAATTTGCATATATTCTAGAATGTTATGAAGAGTGAGCAGATGAACTGCAATTAATTGCAAAGTCCCTCTTTGCCATGCAAATGAACTGAATCCCCAAAAAACATTTCCACTGCATTTCAGCCCTGCCACAAAAGGACCAGCTGACATCACGTCAGTGATTCTCTCGTTAACACAGGTATGAGTGTTGACAAGGACAAGGCTGGAGATTACTCTGTCATGCTGATTGAGTTCGAATAACAAACTGGAAGCTTCAAAAGGAGGGTGGTGCTTGGAATCATTGTTCTTCCTCTGTCAACCATGGTTAGCTGCAAGGAAACACGTGCCGTCATCATTGCTTTGCACAAAAAGGGCTTCACAGGCAAGGATATTGCTGCCAGTAAGATTGCACCTAAATCAACCATTTATCGGATCATCAAGAACTTCAAGGAGAGCGGTTCAATTGTTGTGAAGAAGTCTTCAGGGCGCCCAAGAAGTTAAAGTCTCCTAAAGTTAATTCAGCTGCGGGATCGGGGCACCACCAGTACAGAGCTTGCTCAGGAATGGCGGCAGGCAGGTGTGTGTGCATTTGCACGCACAGTGAGGCGAATACTTTTGGAGGATGGCCTGGTGTCAAAAAGGGCTGCAAAGAAGCCAATTCTCTCCAGGAAAAACATCAGGGACAGACTGATATTCTGCAAAAGGTACAGGGATTGAACTGCTGAGGACTGGGGTAAAGTCATTTTCTCTGATGAATCCCCTTTCCGATTGTTTGGGGCATCCGGAAAATAACTTGTCTGGAGAAGACAAGGTGAGCACTACCATCAGTCCTGTGTCATGCCAACAGCAAAGCATCCTGAGACCATTAATGTGTGGGGTTGCTTCTCAGCCAAGGGAGGGGCTCACTCACAATTTTGCCTAAGAACACAGACATGAATAAAGAATGGTACCAACACATCCTCCGATAGCAACTTCTCCCAACCATCCAGGAACAGTTTGGTGACAAACAATGCCTTTTCCAGCATGATGGAGCACCTTGCCATAAGGCAAAAGTGATAACTAAAAAAACATTGATATTTTGGGTTCATGACCAGGAAACTACCCAGACCTTAATTCCATTGAGAACTTGTGGTCAATACTCAAGAGGCAGGTGGACAAACAAAAACCCACAAATTCTGACAAACTCCAAGCATTGATTATGCAAGTATGGGCTGCCATCAGTCAGGATGTGGCCCATGGCGGATTGCAGAGGTTTTGAAAAAGAAGGGTCAACACTGAAAATACTGACTCTCTGCATCAACTTCATGTAATTGTCAATAAAATAATTTGACACTTATGAAATGCTTGTAATTATACTTCAGTTTTCCATAGTAACATCTGACAAAAATATGTAAAGACACTGAAGCAGCAAACTTTGCGGAAATTCATATTTGTGTCTTTCTCAAAACTTTTGGCCACGACTGTAGATGAAGGGGAGGAGATAGGTTAAAGAAGGATTTTTAAGCCTTGAGACAATTGAGACATGGATTGTGTGTGTGCCATACAGATAGTAAATGGACAAGACAAAATATTTAAGTGCCTTTGTACAGGGTATGGTAGTAGGTGCCAGGCGCACCGGTTTGTGTCAAGAACTGCAACGCTGCTGGGTTTTTCACGCTCAACAGTTTCCCGTGAGTATCAAGAATGGTCCACCACCCAAATGACATCTAGCCAACTTGAAACAACTGTTGGAAGCATTGGAGTCAACATGAGCCAACATCCCTGTGGAATGGTTTCGACATCTTGTAGAGTATACGCCCTGACAAATTCGGGCTGTTCTGAGGGCAAAAGGGGGTACAACTCAATATTAGGAAGGTATTCCTAATGTTTTCTATACTCAGTGTGTGTGTGTGCGTGTGTGTGTGTGTTTGTGTTTGTGTGTGTGTGTGTTTGTCAAGCTTGTGTGCATGTGCCTGTGACCTATGGAGATATTGAGAGAGACAATGAGAGCAGGTCGATGAAGGGTGTCCCACTCCCAGCTTTAGAACACCTTCCATGTCCATTTGTGTATTTGCAGTATGTAGCTGTCAGCAGCGGTTTGATCTCTGCTCTGCCTGCTTGTTTCACCATGTAGGAGAATGAACCAGCCCCTGTCACCTCTCAGTAAAAACACTGTCACCTCTCTGTAAACACACACACACACACACACACACACACACACACACACACACACACACACACACACACACATTACACATTATAGTGCCCTCAAAGCTCATCAATAAGCTAAGTCCCTGCCACATCGCTTTTACAAGGAGGTGACAACTCGACCTTCCAGTATCACACTGTGTCATGTGTTGCTTATCAATCAAATCTGTCTAACAATGTTGGCACCCGTGGCATGAGTGGCACAAGGGGCTGTGTGTGTGTTTCTCTAAGAACGAGGGACATTTGATAAGAAAATCAAACATCTGCAGCAAACACTAGGTCAAAACACTCACCACTGACAATTTGCTTTTCAAAGTAAAAGCGAACAAATAACCTCTGGAACAGCGGCCCCCTCACACTGAGTCACACACAACCCAGAACATCATTAAAACCTATGACCGGTTTCACAGAACGCTTCCATCTGTGTCTCTCCCTGTTTCTCCCCCTGCACACATGAATGGCTGAATATTCATCATGGGGTTTTTCCCCCTGTAAGATTTAAGAGGGACTTTAATGGAATATTTTTTAGTTCCACATGAATCTCTCTCCATGGCGTGTTTTCACCGCGGCTGAGCGCACTGGGTCCTCACAGAGTGCCTCTATTCATTGCCGCGGTGACACAAAGGCTACATTTGAAGCACGCTCCGGAGCACGCTGCCGACGGAACACACACTAGAACAAACGACTCTGTTGTGTGTGTGTGTGTGAGTGTGTGAGGGGCCAGACAGAGGGACCGGGCTCTGACCCCTACTAGGGAGCCCTGGGGACCAGACAGGGCTGCCCAGCTGTGCTCCCTTGACCCCCCCTACCCCTTACTGAGAAACTAACCCCCCAGACACAGTCTAATACTCTCCCCTCTCCTTCTGCTGTCTGTGCCCTATCTGTGAGGGCTTCTCCAATTGCCTATTAGCTGACTATAAGACAAACCGTTGAATATAATCTGTACAGCAAATTGTGACCACATATGACCCCACAAACACACATGTAAATCCATTCAAACTCATGCAAATAAATGCAGACACACACAAACACATGGCCTGATTTACTTTCCACAGGAACATTATGGCATGGCGAGCCACGCCCATGTTAAATGTATTTTGCTCAAGACATATGATAGTAGATAGCCTATGAATGACTTAAAATATCCAAACAAAATGGGACGTATGTGTGTTGTCAGGATAGAGGAAATAAACAGTGGTTAAAGGGTAGTATAACGCAATGTGATGATGCTCAGCTCATTCAGACATAATGCGCACACGTGCACACACACACACACACACACACACACACACACACACACACACACACACACACACACACACACACACACACACACACACACACACACACACACACACACACACACACACACACACACACACACACATTACACACACACACACACACACATTACACATTATAGTGCCCTCAAAGCTCATCAATAAGCTAAGGACCCTGGGACTAGGTTCTACAGCTGCACCATCGAGAGCATCCTGACCGGTTGCATCATTGCCTGGTATGGCAACTGCTCAGCCTCTGATCGCAAGGCACTACAGAGGGTGGTGTGAATGGCCCAGTACATCACTGGGGCTAAGCTTTCTGCCATCCAGGACTTCTGTACCAGGCGGTGTCAGAGGAAGGCCCTGAAGGCGGTGTCAGAGGAAGGCCCTGAAAATTGTCAAAGACTTCAGCTACCCTAGTCATAGACTGTTCTCTCTGCTACCAAACGGCAAACGGTACCGGAGCACCAAGTCTAGGTCCAAGAGGCTTCTAAACAGCTTCTAGCCCTGCCATAAGACTCCTGAAAACCTAGTCAAATGGCTACCCAGACTATTCACATTGCCTGCCCCCCCCCTCTCCTCTTGACACCACTGCCACTCTCTGTTGTCATCTATGCATTGTCACTTTAATTATCTCTACCTACATGTACTGTTCTTACTAACTCAACTAACCGGTGTCCCCACACACTGACTCTGTACCCCCCTGTTTATATTGTTCTTTTTTTACTACTCCTCTTTAATTGCTTGTTACTTTTATCTCTTGTTCTTATCCATATGTTTTTAAACTGCACTGTCGGTTAGGGGCTTGTAAGTAAGCATTTCACTGTAAGGTCTACACCTGTTGTATTCGGCGCATGTGACTAATACAATTTGATTTGATTTGATTTGACACATAGAAAGAGAGTGCAGAAGACAGAAGGATGAATAAAAGCATAGGTATAACACCTCTGATCCCTAAGATCCCTAAAACTCACATACACAGCACCTTCCCTTTGTGATTGAATGTCTTCCTACCCACTCTAATATCATTTTCTTTCCTTTTTCCACTTGTTAGAGAATTGCTGAGCCGAGACCAGGATGTACCACGGACCCAGAACTGGACAAACATTCCCTAAGGAACTCCAAGACCATTAAAATCAACACGTCAAGGACAGGAACTCAATTTTAGTTTAGGTTGGTATTAGTCATGCGTTTTATGGTCTGGGTGGGAGAGTGGGTGCCCTGTGTGTGTGTTTATCTGTGTGTGTGAGAAGGAGGATGCCATCCTTACCAGCACTGCTAACCGCACCAGTGGTGAGGTCAGCACCCATGAGGCCACCTGAAAGATGAAAGAGGGATGAGAGGAAAAGAGGAAAACATTAGAGGAGAGGCCTCCCTCCTTCACACCCACATCCCATCAGCTCCCTCCTCCTCTCTCGCCTTTCAGTGACACTCTGTCTAAGTTACTTTAACCATCAGCCCCTTCTTCTTTTGTGCCAGGGCTGATGTGTGTGTGTGTGTGTGTGTGTGTCTGTCTGTGTGTGTGTGTGTGTAAACCCAAATGCCACAGCTTCCAACAAACCATAAGTTCTAGTCAAACGGACGCTGCGAGTGGATACTGGACGATAGCGTCCCAAAAAAATGACACATTTGTATTTTTAAGTCGTGCGAGGTGGAGGAGTGGGAGGAGTGTGAGCATGTGCGGTTAGTGTGGTGGCGGCAGCGCCAAAACTCATATTTACTTTGTGCCTGTGCGCGGTGCATCCAGGCCTAATGACAGGGTGAGGGTGTGGGCAGCAGGCTACTGCCCAGAGGGACAAAATAGAGCCTTCAGACAACAATAACAAACCGACAGGCCTCATGTGCTTATGTCACCAGTAACTTAAAACCTATACATAGGGCCTGACATCCCCAGGACAGTGCCTCACAGTAAATGGAGGGGATTGCTGACTTGGTTTGAATGTAAAATTGAGTCACCTTCCCTTAAATGAACTATCAATCAGTAGAGCTGACCTTATTTCCTCGGTGCGTTCCCCTGAATGGTTAGGGAGGGCTTCTCTTTAAAGAGTTTGTGTTTGTTTGTGTGTTACCTGCACTGGCAGGTCTGTGTGTGACACCGGGGGACATGCTGTTCCTCTGCATGTGGTGTGCCAGGGGCAGCAGGTTGTGGTTGCCTAGGGAACCTCCTGGGTGGCTGTAGATGAGACTGTTCTGGTTGCTAACGGGGATGGAGACCGGCATCTCGTAGTTGGAGGGGGCCACGCCCTGCTGAGAGAGAGAGAGAGACAAAAGAGGAAGAACGCATGATTAAACACAATAGAGAGACAAAACAAAAGAACACAACAATAGAATACACAGGCATAGAGATAACTGTTAAAGATTACAGTGGAAGAGAGAACCAAATGAATCCAACGCTAAAGAAATATCACAGCTCGAATGAAACCGTGAGCGAGAGAAAGAAAGCGATAAAAGGAGATAGAAAGAACAGTAATACGAAAAAAAGGGTCAACGGCCAGATAATGTCACCACTGAAAGGGACTTTTACTTGCCACCCAGGAATGAGAGAAAACAATGTGTTTGTGGAATGTGGACTGTCTCTTCCCACAGTGGCATCTTTAAAGGGTCAGCCACCATCTACCATGTGAATATACTTGTCTCTCTACGTCCCCATCGTTGACTCTCGGTGCCTGTTTTCACCCTTTGATTAATATGGTGACCTCCTAACGTAGCCGGCTTCCAGGAAAAAGAACGTGAATCTCAGAAAACACAACAACAACAACTTTTCACTGTGTGGTCATTGTTTCTCATTCCAATACACAGATCCTTTTGAAGCAGATAGGGAAGCTGATATCGTCTACTACAAATGTACTCGTTCTGAATTTGCTCAATTTTGTGGAGCACGATGATGGAAATCTATATATGATTTTGGTAAATGTATATTATATAAACACCATCCTCAATTTTTACTAAAATAGAGGTATGTCTCTGTCATGTCGAGATCAAGTGTTTTTTAAGTGGCAGGTAAGACTAGCAGCATGTGGATGAGGTTGGTTGGTAGCTAGGCCCCTAGGCCCCAAGCGACAGATTCGTCATGTTTATCGTGTCACTCCACCATAGGGCTTAACCTTGGGAGTGCCCTGGAAGTGGTCGCTCCTAGATGTTAGCTTAAAGAAGTAGAAAATATAGCCCTAATTGTAGCCATGTGTCCCAGAGCGATGGAAGGGCTCATCAGTGAGAGCATCAGCCAGGGGAAGTCGGATATGAGCTCTACCTCGTCTTCTTTTTCGATTTTCTCTCCCCTGTAACTTTTCCCTTTTAGCCACACAAATAGAATTTTGTGGGGTCCAAAAGCCTTGACTTTCACCTCGTCTTCATTGCCATCTCTCCCTCTCTCTCACACTCTTTTCGGGCTTTTGCTGAAGCCCTTTGCAGACGCGGGTTAGCCAGCAGTCTTGGGTGTCTGGTTGATTTCTTAAATTACTCAAAAGTGAGCACCTCCTATTCTATTTCACGTTTAAATATTTTCATAATGTGTGTGTGTGTGTGTGTGTGTGTGTGTGTGTGTGTGTGTGTGTGTGTGTGTGTGTGTGTGTGTGTGTGGGTGGGTGTGCGTACAGTGGGCCCCCTCTGCAAGCTGTCATTTCAGTGGTGCCATCCTTCCTGTTTTCACTCATCCTCCCCTGTGACCCAGAGGCCCTATGCTAGGCAGACGTCATGACCACATACTGAACTGCCACTTGTTGTGTGCAGACACCCTTACTGCCACTGCTCTCCCCCATCCAAACCCCAACCCTAACCCAACCTCACCCCGACCCGGCCTCTAACCACAACACCCCCTCCACCCTCTCTACAGTACTCTGCCAGAGGTTAATGTTCCCTTTCGATGATCTACTGTGGAATCATCTCTTTCTCCATGGCTATAATGCTAACCATTCCAATATGGGCGTTTGTATGGAGAGCGGAGCTCACTTGGCTTCCATTGAGAGTGGCATTCATTTTGTGGTTGTTTGGGACTGACTAACTGCTAAGACCTTTATTTACTCTGTGCAGTTGAAGTTATGGTCGACACTGGTCCATCTCGACAGTCACAACTGAGTGATCATTGAATGACAGCGAGGTAATATATTGCTACTGATTAGATGTGATTTTCACCACCTTCATTATTACAACTGCACTCCTCGCCCTCCCCACTGTAAAAAAATAAATAAAAATGTTGTATCAAATAAATATTATTAAGTTACTGGTTCCACTGCCTTAAAAAAAAAAAATGTTGGCCCAAACATGAGAAAACATAGTCAAAAATGATATCAACTTAAAATGATATGTTTGTTCAAATTGTCTCATGTGTTCAATCAACTAGAAATGTATATTTGGGCATCTTACCTAAAAAAAAAGGCAAAGTGCTTTTAACATACAATGTTTTCAACTTACGTATTTGACACACATGATTACATTGTGCATGTTCCTTTATACATGTTCTCACCTGGGATTTGAACTCACAACTTCTTGGTTCACAGCATTCCAATATTCCTGCTACGCCTCCATCTCTGTGTCAATAACTGATTTCATCTGTATTGCTACACTTTGCTCTTCAAAGTAAATCTCGGCTCTGTTAAAAGTACACTCAAGGAAAACAATTGTATTTATCGTAGTGTTTAAGGAGTAACATTAAAACAGAATAATATGCCATACAAAAATGTGACAACTATCTAGAAAAAAACAAAAATTGCTTAAATAAGTAAAACAAAGCAATGATGAGAGAATAACTGATAATTAACTGATAATTGACACAAGCATGGTGGCGTGGCAGTAATGCCATGAAGAAGTAGTTGTGTGTTCAAATCCCAGGTGCGACATGAACAATAATTACTGTACAAAAGAACATGCACAATGCAATTATGTATGTCCACGTGTGTCAAATACTGCATGCATGTTGAAAACATTGTATATTAAAAGCACTGTTTGTGTAACTAGTTTCACAGCCTTTTTTTTTTGTTGAGGTAAGATGCCCAAATAATCATTTGTGGTTGAAAGAATGTATGAGACAAGTTGAGCAAACACGTAAGTTGACCGAATTTCTGCCAATGTTTTCTCAAGTTGGAGCCAGGTTTGGGCCAACAATTTTTTTGTTGTTCTGGGAACACTTTGACCAAAAGTTGAGTAAACAAAAGAAGTCTGGAACCAGTTACTTATTAGTAATGAGTTGAATCAACTAGACTTGTGGGTGTTTTTTTTTTTACAGTGAGGGAGGGCCTTAATTTAATGTTTTATTCACATTTATGTAATGAGGGCTACAGTAGGGTGTGAACATCTGCACAGGTGTGTGTGTCTATGTGCCTGTTGTTTTCGAGCCTTAGCATCTGTCCCTCTGTTGTTTCGGGTGACTGAGCTGTGTATAGCGTGGGCGCAGGAGAAGAGGAACTGCATGCAAACCACACCACTCCTGAGAGCCAGGCAAGGGATCATGGGTAAAGGGTTAAAGGTGTGATGTCACAAATGGAGCCAGAGGTTAAAGAGTGTGAGAGGCGAAGCGCGCTCTATACTTGAACTAAACCACTAAGGTAATGACGCTTAGATGAGTTAGCTGCTATGAATACACGCATGTATAGGTGCTTCAAAGTATGAGGAAGTCTTATCTTGTGTTTTTTTCTCCAGACGTGCAGGGTTAATTTGGATGCTTGTTACTCAGCGTCCGCCATTTAGCCAGCTGAGACTGCATGCTGTGTAAGTCCAGTACTTACAGGTATCTTATGAGTTTTGATCATGTGATCAAACTCCTCGTTTATCTGTTTGTATTTCTCCTCAGTGCGCGGGGTGAGGGTGAGAGCAGACTCGAGCTCCGGGCTCTCGCCACCTTTGTTCTCCTTCTTGCTTAATGCCTGCCGGGTCCCACCAATAAAAACCCATCATATGGACAGCAGACGCACGGATGGGAGAAAGAAAGAAAAGAAAGAGAGAGAGAGAGAGGGGGGAGAGAAGGGTGAGAAGAAGGCTCAGGGAGTGTCGGGCGGTACTTACACACAGTCTCTGTCTGCTGATCATCAGATCAATGTCCTCATTTATTTTCCTGTACTTGTCCTCAGACTCGGGGCTGTGGCCGACCGAGTCGTCTGCGTCGGGGTCGGGGCTGTCACAGCCGTTTAGACCCTTCTTTCTCAACGTCTGCAAACAGAGCAGTCGCACAACACAGTTGAAGGGCAGGGGAACAGGGCCCAGAGTAGAGCAGGGGAGAGGAAATGTGAATTACGCCCTTGTTAGAATGGATCCTGAGAATGGACTCAACTGACCGAAGGAATGAATGAGATGTGTAAAAAAAAAAATTAAAGTGTGTGTGTGCCTAATGTGTCACAGAGGTTAAAGTGGGTACTGACGGGCTAAATGGGATGTGGTCCTTGGTGTGGCATAAAGTGCTTTGACAGGATCTATTCCCATGTCCATCAATTTGGGATGGGGTGGAGTGGGGTGGGGACATAGCGGTGTCTTTGTCAACAAGTTAACATGTAGCTAAACATTCAGAAGAACATAAATGATTTAATAGCATTCACTAACAATACATGAAATCCATACTCCTCTCTCAAATGAGGCGCCATGGGGACTATACACATTGTAATCACACAGAGACACAGTCAGTGATGAACATCGAAATAAAACATATTGCTGACATTGGCAGCTGAGGAGGCCGGAATGGGACTGTTATGGCTACAGATGTATGTGTGCGTTGGGTTTGTGTGTGGCAGGTCTGTGGTAGTGTAAGAGTGTGTGTTTGACAGACTGTGTATACAGGCAGCAATCTCTCTCTTGGCCACCTGATGGCCACCTGATCCTGTTTCTGTGGCCACAGCACCCCCCACCCCTTTCTCTCAATGCCACCGAAGGAGGAAAGGGAAGAGAAGAGCTGTCTCTCTATCCCTCGTTAGACCAAGATATACAGTATCTCACTAAAGTGGTAGTGATACAATTATATCTAACATCGTTTCTCTGCACGTGTTGTATTTGTGTATCTACAGCACGTGTGTTTTAATTTGTGTGTTTAGGTATGTAAGCAACAAGCTCTCACAGTCTCACTGCAGAATTAGATGACGTTCATCCACATTTCTCCAAAACAACGCATTTCAAAGTTGCTCCAAACACCACATTTTGAAAGTTAAGGGTTAAGATTTTAGATAGGGTTAAAACATAACGTTTAGGCACTCATTCTGAATGGATAAGGGAAGAGTTAAGGTTTAGGATAGGGTTAAAACTAAAAAACTAAAAACACGCAACCTTCTGATCCAGGTCTTGGATAGGGTTAAAACATTACATGCAGGTCCTCATTCCGATTGGTTAAGGTAAGGGTTAAAGTTTGGGATAGGGTTAAAACATTACATGCAGGCCCTCATTCCGATTGGTTAAGGTAAGGGTTAAAGTTTGGGATAGGGTTAAAACACTTCTTTTTTTAAACGAGTGTCCTCTAGGGAAAAAAAAACACATAATTTATTCATAGACAATATAGCATTCATTTGTTATATCTGTGTCCATATTGTCCGTGAGTTTTGAGTAGATAGACCATATGGTTCAAGAAAATAGCCTAATTAATGGACAAAGCATCTAATCAGCAATGGCATTATTTTCAATTAACTCTGCAACTCTTCCAACTATTGACTTTATTCACAACTGCTGCCAGTTTGATGCCAAAACATTGACAACAAATACATATTGATATAGTAAAATAAATACAGTTTGTAAAAACAAATCTATAAAGGAAATGTCATGCTGAAACACCAATGGTATTCACTAAGTTTATGGTTTATATTTCGGATAATGTTTTACAGCTTTGTCATTCTATATTTTATTTATTTATTTATCGTATTCAATTATTTCATATATTTGACATGTGATGATGCCACACAGAGGGCCAGAGATAATTACAGACACCTGTGATAATCTGAAGTACCCAAAAAGGCCACGAGATGTCTTGTAATAGATTACATGAAATTCTTGAAAGATACCAAAATTCTGGTAGTTTACTGGTAAACTTCTAAAGTTTCCAGTAAAATACCCTCCCTTTGCAACCCTACTCTTGAGCGATCTGCATATGCTTGTGTGTTTGTTTATGTGTGTGTGTACATACACACACACTGCAGTGTTGAGTGCAGAGATGTGTCCCATATTGTGTCGATTAGATTTACAGTGAGTGAAGTAGTGAAATGAAAGGTGTAGCAACTGATAGTTAGAGCTTCCATCAAAGACCCACTTCCCTCCCCTCCCTCCCTTCCCCTCGCTCTCTCCTCCACAGAGGCCGGCTTTAATAAAAGGAGATTAGTCTACAGGAGGAGTATCACAGACCCGTTCCTGTCTGAGCAGACGACGGCGCTTCACGCTGCTTTCATCTGGGCTTCCCTATCACACCCACCACTGTAACTACATTATCTTTAATGCAGCTTAGATTTGATGGTGATCATATGTGTGTGTGTGTGTCTCAATGCTAGAGACAAATAGAGAGAGTGAGATAATGGGAGAGAGAGATGCTAAAATAATTTAATCTCACCATTTTATTCTCCTCATTTGTGTGACACTCTGCTTGTCGTCGCAAGCAGAGAAGCGCACTACTGTAAATTGATAGAAGTGACTAAGAGTGAGCCGCCTGTTTCTAAAACAAATAACACTCCAGTCATCTCTGATGTCAGGAGAATAAAGCTATTTTTAAAGTGTGGTTTTAGTGAACTGAGGGCTTCGTTTGTGAGATCGCTGTTTGATGCCGGAGGCGTCTCGTGGTGAGGTAGCGTGTCAAGATTCACTAGCCTCTCTGTCCCTCTCTCTCTGTCTCTCTCTCTCTGTGTCTCTGTCTCTCTCTGTGTCTCTCTCTGTGTCTCTCTCTGTGTCTCTCTCTGTGTTTCTCTCTGTGTCTCTCTCTGTGTCTCTCTCTGTCCCTTTTTCAAATATTTGGGGACTTTGCTCTGGTCTTTAGTGTAGTTGTGTAGTACAGTAACAAACTGTACTACAAACTTGAGACCCATATGGCGTGACTGATATGGGGCAGTGGGCCTGTCTGGGGGTGTTGATGAGGTAGTGGGACGGAGGGTGGGAGTGTCATATGACTTTGAGGCATGTGGCCCTGGCTTAGCTTTCCACCGGGGCTCAGCAGTTTAAGGGTGCCATGCAAGGTCACTATGCCACTCATCCCAGACATGCCCACCTGTCAGGGACATCACACCTGTTGCCAAGTGCTGCCATCCAGCCCAGCAGCCAATCAGAGGCAATGCAGCCATGACATGGCCATAGAAGGCCTCTCTCTCTCTCTCTCTCTCTCTCTCGAAGTGTCTCGCTTCCCTCTGTCGTTGTGGCCCATCGACCTCTCCTTAGTTCCCTGCCTCTCTTACCCAGTCTACTCCGTCATCCACTGCTGCTCCAATCGTGGCCTGCTGTTTTAGATCCACTGACATCATCTCAAAAGCGAGAAAATAAGTGGCCAGTGTATAAAAACGATAAATAAAAGTAAAAATATACATTTTCCCGCTAATGTAGTCATAGTCGATATAGAGAGAAAGATAAATACACCATGTCAAGAAATGGCAGGAAAATAAACAACTGTTCAGGGGATATGTAGATAATGCAAACATAGTGATAAAACACCTCATCACGTCAAATGCTCAAATCGACGCTGTTTTATTCCCACATATTTTCACTGACATCAAATGTTTCCCGTCTGTCTATCTAAAAATAATAATTGTGAGGGGAGAAAAATACCTCGGTACGAAGACCAAGATGCTGACATCTTAATAGCAGTTGGAGATAAAAGCTCCGTGATCCACAGTCCAAAGCTATATTGATGAGTGGAGAACAATCTAACAAAGCAGACAATAGGCCATCCTGGACACACTTTGAAGTGAGAGAAAGAGAGAGAGATGAGAAACAGAGGAAGCAAGACAGGAGGAAAAGAGGGATTGAGAGAGAGAGAGAGAGAGAGAGAGAGAGTGATGCAGAAAGAAAGCAAGAACGCGAGAGAGGAAAGACTGCTCGGCTGCTTGGCTCGGTGTCTCTGTCCCTGTCTCTCCCTTTCTGGAGGCGTGCTCCTAATTAAACTCCTTCCTCATGATGTTCCCTCCTGGCTCGGCCTGTCAGGGGGCCTGTGTGCAGAAGGAGGAGTGTAGACACTGTGTCCTACATACCGTACCCTCTTCATCTGTACCCTTCGCATCCACACCCCACCTCACACCTCACACCCTAAGCTGAGAATATATGCTTTTTGAAGGTACATTACAAAACCATGAATGCAATGCACACTTATGTAATGCATAATAATATTTCTTGGAACATGTTATTTTGTAATCAGGGTGATTTTGGGTGGGTATTTCAAGGGGTATACTACAGGTTATTTTGGTTTCTAGTTTTACGCAGCGTGAGGGACAGCTGACGCTAGAGCCCATGCCATACCAGGGTTCGGCTGTTGGGAACTCTGCCACCCAGACCATCTCTCTCTCTCTCGTTTGCTTGTTGGAGACAACCTTTGCCCAGGTGGGGGCTTTGGCTCGTATTTTGGGAGTGTTAACTGGTGATCATTCCAGTGGCTTCATCCCTGGGTTATCTTGGCAGTGGGGTATGACGGCTAAGGCGTACATTCAATAATGCGTTTATGACCAATGGTGACAGATGGGGGGATGATGTTTCGCAAGGTCCTCAAGACCAACAACATTAACTGCATAGATTTTGGGTGAGAGCAGAGCATACAAAATGATGGACAATGACTATGGCCTTACCTAATAAAGATCAGTGAAAACCGAAAGAACGATAGTTTTCTTGTAAATACAGTACATTCGGAAAGTGTTAGCTTGATCCTAAAATCGATTAAATAAATAATTTTCCTCATCAATCTACACACGATACCCCTTAATGACAAAGGTTTTAAAAATGTTTTCAAATGTATTACAAATAAATACAGAAATACCTTATTTACATTAGTATTTAGACCCTTTACTATGAGACTCAAAATTGAGCTCAGGTGCATCCTGTTTCATTTGATCATCTTTGAGATGTCTCTACAACTTGATTGGAGCCCACCTGTGGTAAATTAAAATGATTAGACATGATTTGGAGAAGGCACACACCTGTCTATATAAGGTCCCACAGTTGACAGTGCATGTCAGAGTAAAAACCAAGTCATGAAGTCAAAGGAATTGTCCGTAGAGCTCCGAGACAGGATTGTGTCGCACGGCCAAACGGAGCAATCGGGGGAGAAGGGCCTTGGTCAGGGAAGTGACCAAGAACCCGATGGTCACTCTGACAGAGCTCCAGAGCACATCTGTGGAGATGGGAGAACCTTCCAGAGGAACAACCATCTCTGCAGCACTCAACCAATCAGGCCTTTATGGTAGAGTGGCCAGACAGAAGCCACTACTCAGTAAAAGGCACATGACAACCCGCTTGGAGTTTGCCAAAAAGCACCTAAATGACTCTGACCATGAGAAACAATATTTTTTGGGGTCTGATGAAACCAAGATTGAACTCTTTGGCCTGAATGCCAAGCGTCAGGTCTCGAGGAAACCATCCCTATGGTGAAGAATGGTGGTGGCAACATCATGCTGTGGGGATGTTTTTCAGCTGCAGGTACTGGGAGACTAGTCAGGATCGAGGGAAAGATGAACGGAGCAGTCCAGAGATCCTTGATAAAAACCTGCCCCAGAGCGCTCAGGACTGCAGACTGGGTTGAAAGTTCACCTTCTAATAGGACAATGACCCTAAGCAAACAGCCAGGACAACGCAGGAGTGGCTTCAAGACAGGTTTCAATGTCGTTGAGTGGCCCAGCCAGAGCCTTGACTTGAACCTGATCAAACATCTCTGTGGAGAGACCTGAAAATAGCTGTGCAGCGACGTTCCCCATCCAACCTGGCAGAGCTTCAGAGGATCTGCAGACAAGAATGGGAGAAACTCCCCAAATACAGGTGTACCAAGCTTGTAGCGTCCTACCCAAGAAGATTCGAGGCTGTACTTGCTGCCAAAGGTGCTTCAACAAAGTACTGAGTAAAGGGTCTGAACAGTTATTTAAATGTGATATTTCAGTTATTATTATGATTTTTTTGTGCAAAAATGTTTAAAAACCTGTTTTTGCTTTGTTGTTATGGAGGATTGTGTGAATATTGATGAGGGGAAAAAAAGTAAAGGAGTCTGAATACTTTCCGAATGCACTGTATGTCTTCTTGTACTTTTGTGGTCAAATTCAGCACTTGCTGGTGGAAAAATACTGGGCCAAATAAGCACATTAAAGGGTTTTAATAACAGGGTAACTTGTGGTTAATCATGTTTGGTGTGTGGAAGAAAGGGAAAATCATGAGGGATTGTTATGTGAGATAAACAACTTCTTACTGGTCACGTTTCTGACTGAGCCTAGAGAGTGTCATTGTCTGGGTCTAATATGGTGCACACACACACACACACACACACACACACACACACACACACACACACACACACACACACACACACACACACACACACACACACACACACACACACACACACACACACACACACACCTTTCCCATCACAGCTAACAAGATAGCAGGGGCCCACTGTGGATTCATGCCCCATCGTCATGTTACTGCACTCTAAGCACATTCACAGATGCCTTGTTGGTGGCAGCCAGCGGTGGGATACAGCAATAGAGTGCTCGGACTGCTAGCTCCCCCTCTCTCTATTTCTCTCTTCTCTCTCTATTTCTCTCTCTCTCTCAGCCACTTGTGCAAGTGGGGGAACATCAGAGGGATCAGCCTGGCTTAGCTTATTGGAAGCAGATGGCAGACCAAAGACAGGAAGGCCACAGTTTCATGAAGCGTGGTCTGAGCATGCCAGTACCATGTAGAGAGAGAGGATATGCCCAGAGATAGGTGGTGTGTGTGTGTGTGTGTGTGTGTGTGTGTGTGTGTGTGTGTGTGTGTGTGTGTGTGTGTGTGTGTGTGTGTGTGTGTGTGTGTGTGTGTGTGTGTGTGTGTGTGTGTGTGTGTGTGTGTTTGTGTGTGCATCTGCGTGTGCATGTGTGGCAATCTATTGGACCCCGAATTCAGAATACTTTTTGGTTATAATTTGTGAATCCCACTGCAATGGGGTTGAGGCAACGTTTAAAAAATGAATAAATGCATCAATGACTTCTCAGTGATTTGGCTGCTTTGAAGCCCCCTGGTCCTGGTATTCTGGAACACTATAATCAGGAATCAAAGACTAGCAGTCAGAATCCGTTTGGTAATATTGCTCTCCAAAGTGTGCAATTACAGCTGTCTGGGATCACCATACTGGAGGATGAGTTAAACGAAAAGCAGAATGCGAAATGGACAGAGTGTGTTTTCATGCGTGTCCTCTGTCAATTCATTTTCATCCCATTCAAACTGGGAAAGGGGACATGGATGTGGTGCTTCTGGTGGAGTAGTCATGGAGTCCAAAGAGAAACAGGAGTGTTTCAGAGACAAGTCTCAGCCACTGCACAAGAGGACTGTGCTGTCCATAAAGAAGAAGCACTCGCGGCCCAAATCATGTCAATATCAGACTGTATCAGACTGTTAGCAGAAGCAGCATCCTCAGTCAGGAGGACAGTGTGACCATTCACAGTGAATCACTCATAATGAGCCAGCCACTATAAGGGCACAATGCCAGCACAGTGAAGAAGGATAAAGAGGACACTTGTACCCCGATCTCTAATGTCCTCCCCTCCTAGCCTCCAGTGTTTAAAAAAAAAACTCTGCAGGGGACACCAAGAACATGTATTTGACCAGTAACGCAAGGAGAATAACTGTACTTACTGTAGCCCCCCTGGCTACATAAGGGCTGGTCATGAATGATTGGTTCTGGCTGTAATGAGTGAGTCTACACCCTGTCGTCTTTATCCCCACCCCGTCCGTTCCCTCGGTGGCCCACCAATCTTCAGTTATCGTCTTTTGTCTCTGTGTCGCTTATCGCTTGGTGCCACAACAGGAAAGAGGCCTGGAGGCCCTGAGTAACAATGACCAGCCGTTTGACCTCCACGCTGTGACCTTAAGTTTCCACACCCTCCCTGCCTCCCTCCCTCCCTGTCCACAGCCACCATGGGAGGGGCATGGCAGGAAACACCAGCTATAAGAATAGATATTCAATATTCAAAGTTTTCCACAAATAGTTTCAAAGAATAAGGCATCATTTCATCTTAATGACTGGCGTGAAGTGTTTTTGGGCTGTGTAGTGAAAGAGCCTGCGCTTGGCAGCGTGGCCTCAGAAGTGGCCTGCCACTGCACGACTACACCATACCACTGGGACAAAATATTGACACATTTCAAAAGGTCTATTTTAAAAGGCCTTTTTTGTTGTTGTGAGTACCTCAGACTTCCGCTTGTATGGACCTTAGAATGTTTGCAATGATCAAAACGCTACTTGTAGTTCCTAGTCAGGAGTTCTGCTTTTCTGGACTGGCTGTCTGTCTGATGTGGAACAAAATGCTGAGCTAAGGACTGTAATCAGCATGCGCACACCGCCATGTTGTCTTTTGCTTCTCCCAAAAGAGGAATCTAAAAGCAAGCAAGACTTTTATTGTTGTCTTGTGTGTGTCCCCTCACAGTCCCTGCCATTCCATAAGACGTTGTTTAATCTTTTTTTTTTTAAAGGTAATTTTGCAGTTTGCTTGAGCAATTGGAGATGGAAGGGAGCTCCATGCGATCATGGCTCTGTACAATACCGTGCGCTGCCGTGAACTCATGGTGAGGAGAGGTTTTTAGCTTATCTTTAGCATGCAGGCCTCATTATGGTTCCACCAGCAGGTTGCCTTGGCCGTGGGGGTGGGTGACATCTCTCAGATTTGTAACTCCTGCTAGGGGTGATTACCTGCCAATTAACTTGTGTGAAAACGACTTGACATTTTCAAGCCCCAATGGAGGTGAAGCTGCCGTTAGTTCCCTGCTCAACCCTTGTGACAAATGTCATTAAGCCTTACTCCCAACAGGACTTTAACTACCCCTTGAACATTTGACTACCTGAAACCTGATGAACAAATAATAGAAATTTGTCTACGTGTGACATAATGCGGCAGCCTAGCGGTTATAGTGTTGGGCCGGTAACTGAAAGGCTGCTAGTTCAAATCCTTGAGCTGACTAGGTGAAACATCTGCCAATGTGCCCTTGAACATGACACTTACCTGCTCTGGATAAGAGTGTCTGCTAAATGACTAAAACGTCTGATGCATAGGAGTGTGTGTGTTATTTTCAGTCTGTACGGGTTGAAACAAGGCTGCTCATAAAGCATGATAAACTTCAAGAAAGCTGTGCCTTTCATTTCTCTGAGAGGAGAAGAAAAAGACAGGGAGTCTAAGAGAGAAAGAAAAAAGCTGTGAATGAAATCCTTTATCCCGAGGATCAAATGTCTATTGGCACCACTGGGTCTCTGACCACCCGGGTCATGTGCATGTGGTCTCTGGAGGCAAGTGTTCACTGTCGTGAGAGAGGGAGACTGAATGAACAACCTGGCGCTTTGCGCGCACACACACACAGCTATTCCATGCCTATTCTTCTCCACTCTCATAGCCAGCCCCGCCAACCAAGCACTATATTTAGCTCCGCCACAATCTATTTTTAGACCACTACCGGTTTTTGAGGCATTTATTGGGGAAAAGAATGACAAAAATAGAGAGGGAGGGAGAAGGGAGAGGAGTGGGGGCTCCCAGTTTGGACATCTGAAACATACACATTTTAACGTGGCACTGCTTGAACTCCGCAGCTGTTTATAATCGCAGGGAAGTGCGAGGAAAACACAGACTGGAGTGGGGGGGAAAGAGAGAGAAAAAAACATACGCAAATGCTCTTGGGACAGGGGGTTTAGGGAGGGCTGACTGGAAGAGTACAAAGAAATGCCTCAACGTTGGTGGAATTCATGACGCGAAACCCTGGGAAGATGTTTCACAAGCATGTAATATGTGGCAGATAAAGATGAAATGGCATGCCAGTCTTTGTTTTGACCTATCCCTATGCCGTTATCATGCCAAGGTCAGAAGGTTAATTGACTTAGGCAGTCTAAGCAGCTTCCGTCCTTTAATCCTCAACTCAGGTTGAAAAACAAGCAGCGTGGCTGATCTATCCACAGCCTCTTGCTGACACACCCTGTCTGTCTGTCTGTCTGTCTGTCTGTCTGTCTGTCTGTCTGTCTGTCTGTCTGTCTGTCTGTCTGTCTGTCTGTCTGTCTGTCACAGCACCTCAAACACAAGCCCAACATCAACCTGGACAACTGTAAGGCAGCGTATGATAACTTCCTTATTTCTCCTGGACGTTGATATGTGTAGAAATGGGGGAGGTAAATTAGTGCAGGCATTTAAACTGGAGGAGTTTACAGCAACTGAAGGAGTTGACAGCAGGGCTCTTTGTTAGGCAGAAGAAGCAGTCATTGAGCAGCAATCCACAGAGAAAACCCCTTAAGGCCAATGTTCTCTCTGCTGTTTAGAATCCAAATAAGTACATAGAATAGCACACATGCTTGAAAATATTTTCACAAGAAATAAGGCAAGAGCACACTGGCACTTTGAAAGGGATATCACATGCTCGGAGTCTGTTGACGTGCAAGAACACGATGGAGAAAAAATGCTTTAATTAAGTCGTAAGGAAAAGTTTGGAGGCAAATTAGACTGAACGCAGATAATTAGTCTCCCTGGTATTTATAAATGTGGGAGAAAAAAAAATCACGTTTCTTTGCCAAATTAAATGTTGTGTGAGGCATATAATAAATGTGTGTGGATGTTGGTACATTTCTCTTTTTCTCTCTCACACTCATGCCCTCCCACCTCCATTCTCTCCTGCTCTCTTCTGTCCTCCCTCCCTCCGATGGACTGACGCTGGGCTGCAGTCACACCTGTGCTTCTCCTCACACGTCTCGGCACACGGGCGAAACATACGCCAGTGAAACATCGTGAGTGAGCTTTACTGAATCTCATTAGCCAAGCAGGTAGTCATTAACAGAATGACCTTTGGAAATAATTACCAGCCTGCCTCCCTCCCTCTTCTCACCATCCCTCTGCTCCCCCTCCCCCTCTCATTCAGAAGTTCCCGCTAGGTGAGGATAGAGAGTGAGAGAGAGAGAGATAAAGGAGAGGGGAGAGGGAGGGAGGGTGGTCAGGCAGGTTCTCGCTGCTGCTCTTTAAGATTAAAGGGTGAAGTGAACTCTCAGATTAGGTTAATCTGGGGTGGAATGGGATTGGCCACTTGCCCTCCTCCTCTCCCTCCTCTCCTGGCTGAGGGCTGTGCCACGTGCCTGTGTGGCGCCCCATGTGAAGCCGTGGCCACTGCTTCGGCGCGTGGGGCACTCAACTAGGCTGAGGTTATGACCATCATCACGGCCACACCTCCTACTATCCCCTATCAAGCCAAACCCCACCCTCCCCTCTAGGCTGGTACTCAATCTACACCCTCCAGCTCCATCTGAAACGTGTGCTCTTTGTTTCACAGAGGAAAAACAAACACGTTGTGGAATGGGGATTTGGCAGAGGCTGCACAGAGAGTGTGTCGTTGGACTGGGGCTGTTCGATTGCACTGAGCGCCAGCCACATTTGGCTTGGCTCTGTCTACCCACTAGAAGTAAAAGGTCTTTCATGTGCACTGGCAATTAAGAATCCCCATATCCATGTCATAAATCTCCAATGAGAACTCGGAGAAGACTCTTGGTGAGAAGGTATAAAAAAGGAAAGGATAGATCCATTCTCCTGTCATTTCCCAACACGGCTTCCCATTTCTCCACTAATGCTGCTCACATGTCCAGGAAACCGCCCTGGCAACTGGAGAGTATAGGAAATCTATCTGTGTGTTGGAGCTTTTCATCTGGAGCCAGTGGCAAACTGCACTATAGACCTGCCAAGAGGAGACTCAGAGGGCCGTTCGGACAACAACACAACCAGATAGCCTAGCTGTGTGTACACTATGCGTGTTATTTTTTAAAAACATTGATTAAATTAATAAATTCAATAAATTCAATATTAATGTCTTTAACTTTAATTATGTGGACCTTCCCAACTTTTGTCTAGCATCTGATGCTCTCATGTAGGACTATTTAAATGAGAATCTAAAGAGATAGTTTAAGAATACTAGAGTACACCTAGATCCTTCAATGGAGGCAACTAGAAAATACTCAGAAACAGATGGGCCTATCATGTTCCAATTGAACATCCATTTTCCATTGGATTGGATCATTAATCTCTTGTTACCCTGGCTGCTGTGCTCCAATCACAGTAATTGGCAAAGAGCTGGTTTCCCTTGCTTAGACTTTGGTGGCCATCTTGATTCAATTTTCCGCAGTGCTTGTTCATTATATTACAGTTTGAAAGAGTTTTTCTCTCCCTCCAATTGATGGTGTCAAAAAGGTTCAAAACGCAGAATGTCGCTGAGAACAACATTGGTATCTTGGTCTCTTTGGTTGTACATATATTTGTGGTCGTGTCATCCTCAGCTGAGACAGTTTTCCCTAAGTGAGTCATCGAGCCATTCACAACCTCCTTCTCTATCTCCCTCTTCTCTTTCTTTCCCTTCCTCTCTCTTCTCTCTCCCTCTTCTGTCTATTTCAATCTTCTCCCTCGTGGATTAGCATCAGGCACATGCACAGATAGGGCTCTACGTGTGTAGAGCACATGTCCCCTTGCCCTTCCAGTCTCAAAAGTGCCCTTTTCGGTGGTGGTATAATTTCCCCCCCCAATTTCTTTTTTTTTTTTTGGGGGGGGGGGGGGGGGGGGTGTAAATAATCTCCGCCTTTGTGGGATCAAGGGATCAAGTGAGTCAGCCTTTACCTTGATCTTCAGTAAGGCACTTGTACATCATAGACATCAAATGACTTAAATTAAAGTTAGGAGTGTGTACCTGGGATTGTATCATTCTCTGCGACCTGACTTCAGGCGAGTAAACTCCCTCTGCTGGAATCAGAGTTTTCAGAAGCAATTTGATCAAATAGATGGCCCGCTGAGGCAAATTGGTTGTTAAAAGCACCACAGATGTCCATCTTATCTGTTATGGGACCAGAGGCTGTCATAACCTGCTGGGGTAATGAGGGGTTGGAGCTTTTTGTTTTTGAGAGATTTGACTATCTTCCAGAAGTCATCTGGATTCCCACCATTCTCAGATACACAGTTCAAGAAGGATACCAATTTTGCCTTTCTAACCAGGGATAGACATCTATTTCTCAAGCACCTGAAGGACTACCAGTCAGACGTAGAATCTGTCGGCCTTAGCCCAAATTTGAGCTAAATTTCTCTCTGAAGATTATTTGATAGTTCTTGCGTGAACCGGGGATTAGCTCTATCCCTTACCCTTTGTTTTTTTTTAACAGAGCATGCTTATCTGCAATAGAGTTGAGCAAAAAAGTAAAACAATTTAGGGCCTGATCCAAGTCAGTGATATCTGACACAGCCCCTTTTCACACAATCCCAGATCAGACAAGAATTGTATCTCATTGAAATTCCTATACTTTCTCTTTGTAATAATGTGAGGGTGAGATTTAGGTAGCTTTGCATCTCTTATGCAGGCAATGGGACAATGGTCACTCAACTCATGAGCAAAAATTCCATTGGCTGTATACTTACAGGAGTATTTGTCAAAATATATCTAATATTGTAGAATTTTCAGGGTGTTCAAAGTTGGGCCGAGTTGGTTCAGTTATCAACTGAGCTAGATTTAGCGTAACACAGATATCTTTCAGCCTATCAGAAGCTGGCATCAACCAATCCAGATTAAGATCACCCAAAAGTAATAGTTCAGATTTAGCATAGTTAGATAGCAAGTCAGACAATTGGCTAAGGGCACATGTTGAGGCAGAGGGAGGGCGATAAATTCCCACTGGCGTAAATTGGGAATTATTATAATTTATTAAATATTTTTTTTATAGAGGGTAGATGAGTTTTAATATTGCAGATAGATTGTGGCTTCTATCAATTTAATTGTCCGCATCATTTCCAATACCCCATATCATTTTAAAATTAAATATATATATTATTTTAAATATATATTGTAAAAATATATTTATCTTCTTTATTATTTTCCACTAATCCTACCACCCCTCCCCTAATTGGAGTTGGGCATTATTACCACGGCTCACATTTAGGACTAGATAAACAAATTGCTTAGGGACAGGGATACAGACACATTTACGTTGTCTTTTTTAAATATGGAAACACCTCCACCTCTGCCCACTCTGTAAAAAAATCCGTATAGCCAGCCAGAGACGTATCAGTACCCGGCACAGTCGGATTATTATTTAGCCAAGTTTCAGATATTACCAGAATGTCCACATTGGTTTGAGAGGCCAGAGTTAGAAGAATATGTAAGAGAATATAACACATTAGATCTGGTAAAATATTATACAAAGAAAGAAATGTGTTTTCTATGTATTTTTTGTTCCATCATCTTTGAAATGCAAGAGAAAGGCCATTATATCCCTTAGGAGTCTAGGCGCAATTTAGATTTTGGTCATCTAGATGTGTGAAGGTTAGTGTCTTTTCTGTAGGGAAGCTAATTATCCATCATTTATGTAAACTTACATTTTTTATTACCATGTAATTTTTGTATGTTCTCTGTAGTTATGTATGTTCTCTGTATTTATACAAATGTATCAATTGACCAATACGGCACATTTGGGGAGACTTGATGCATTTTGAACTGTAATGCAATGGTTCATTGGATCAGTCTAAAACTTTGCACATACACTGCTACCATCTAGTGGCCAAAATCTAAATTGCGCCCAGACTCCTAAATTATTTGAGCCTGTTTGCTACAGCAGGAAAAATATCCTTCTACAAAAGGAAATGTTAATTATTATACGGATTATAATTCGTTGGGGTTGATACACTTTTCGTAAGGGAAAATCAAGTCTGAAATTTCTAAGTGGAAATTACAAACTTCAGAAGCTTCTTTAAACCTCAAAATACACTACATTTTCTCCTGCAACAGGGTGAGCAAATTAATATCTTAAATCTGTACAATATTTCTTACAATTTTTTATTTTGACTGAAAATGTGTTGGTCATTGTTAACATGTCCAGCATTTATTCCAGTTCAAAGTAGTGTTGCAAAATACTTTACTGAACAAATTGTCCCACTCTTCTTGTATTAATTGCTCAATGAGTCTGTGACCGTGGTTGTGGGAATTTTGTTTTGGGCGGGTGGTGCCCTTTTTTTTGTTTAATCACACGCACCCCAAAAGGTCTGTGCACGGCCCTGATTAGCTTGATAGCAGCTACTGAACAAAGTTACGACCAGATGAATGAAGAATAGAGAGGAGGAAAAAAACAGAGAGTGAGAGAGAGGGCCCTGGAGTCCCTTTTAAACATACTGTAGCTGGAGAGGCTGTGCAACCCGCTCAGTGCCACTCTCCCAACAACGCTAATTATCAACCAAAGACATGATAATTACATAGAGCTTTATTGCTAATGTAGCAGGCCTGTCTGCCAGCCGCCCACACGCTGCACTGTGCTCCTCTACCACTGCCTCTCCTCCCACTACACCTCCAGGCACAGCAGCCCATCGCAAAACACTGAGATGCTCTGTTTGTGTGTGTGTGTGTGTGTGTGTTTGTGTTTATATCTGAGGAGTTGCAGATCTATAGTCATACACTAATATCAACTACATCACATGGTAGTATATTGCTATCTGGTCTTTGGCCTACACCCTCCTGCTACGACCGGCCTTCCCTGTCCTACTGTCCACCTGTCCCCATGCGCTGCTCTTCCTACCCAACAGGAAGTCTCCTTTGTTTCCCCCCCCCTTCACACCCACCCACATCCTCCACCTGTGACGTAACTTAGCAGCGGCACACAAGGCTTGGCAGGAGAGATCCACCCCCCCGTCCACCCCCCGTCCACCCACCCACCTCCCACGTTAAACGTGCTCGCGGGTGCCCTGTGGCCAATCCCTTTACCACGCCGCGGCTTAAGGCTATGGCCTCTTCACATCGATTTCTCCCGCTGCGAGTCCGGTCTGAGCGAGCGGAACCCATGTCCGCCTCGAGATCACAGAAGCCAGCGCCACAGCACTACTCCGCTAGACTCTTTAGCGTGCTCCTCAGACACAGCTGTTTACGCGTTAGCCATCCTCCACTCGGCTAATAGAGAGCTTCAAAGCCCCTGCAGGTCTGGTCACGGGCGCTTGTTGAAACATGTGACGGCTCTCTTCACGGTCTCTGTAGGAGAGACTAATACACCGACTACAGTTGCCGAAGGGCTTATATGCAGAGACTGGATATGTAGGCTATGATATGGATACGAGTGTCTGCTAAATTTGTTAATGTAAAATAAATGACACGGAGAGCAGGCTTGTTATCTTTCTGCGTGTAGTTGGACATGAATTACATGCCGCTGCATGGTAGGGGAATTAGGGTATTTCATAAGAACACAAGGAGGCCTTGGGGGTACTACATACAGTACATTATATGTAAATACTATATTATAGATGGGCCGTATCTAGGCCTACTGGATAAAATGGGCTCTTAAAATAAATTCCACTGAAATGTCTAATTTTCCAGTAATTAATACATAGCAATGCATATGCCCAATGCATTTAACCAACATAATCTAATGCGTCTGGTACAGTTACATTTGCAAAGTAAGAGTACGTTTCAAATAGCAAGCAGAGCATATCTTAAGGCTACCAACATGATGTATGGTCTGGTGTGTCTATGTGTTCATCATTAATGTGGAGAATGCTTTGAGTGCACTGTCTTTTGATAGAAACTACTCCAAGTAGGATATGTTCCTTTTTTACTTGAAATGGTAAGTATATCAACAACAACAATGGAGCATGCATTCATTATTCTGTGTAATCTTTAGTACTTTTGGAGCGGTCAGTAAACTTCACTAAGAAATAACCCTCTTCTTCTCTTTTATGTCTCCCTAAAACATAATGATCCTGTACTTCTGTGTCAAGGGTTCGTCTCGCATGTTATCTTTGCGTGTCTGTGTGTGCAGCCAGGTATGTGTGTTTGTGTGTTCGGGTGCCTGTGTCGGTTTAAGAGGGAACCTTTGTGTAATCTAAAGTCACTGTGTTTGTGTGTGTGTGTGTGTGTGTGTGTGTGCGCGCGCGTGTGTGTGTGGACGCTTGTGTGTGTGTGTGTGCGTGCGTGCATATGTGTTTGTATGTGGGCCACCAGGGTCAGGCAGATCAGCATGGTGACTGTTGTGTAACCAGGGTCACGTGGATCACGTTGGAGCATGTTGGCCTGTCCCCGCGGCCTGGTGTGCGGCTCACCTGACACAGCCATTTAACGTCCTCCTGAGCCAGGCTTACATCACCCATGTCCACGCCACGGCGACCTAGGATAACACATCCCCTGGAGCGCGAGTCACAACAATGCCAAGGGGACACTAACTATGGGCTAAATCTCACAGGGGCTGTAGGGCCTTACCAATGCCAGGGGAAATAGGGGCCTTACCGATGCCACGGGCTATAGGGGCCTGTCTCTATAAGACATAGCCCAAGGGATAGTTGTCTGTACACTTTGGATGGATGCCTTACTCTTTTGTAGTCTATGGTCATTGAGTATCAATGCGCGTGTGTGTGTGTGTGTGTGTGTGTGTGTGCGCGTGCATGTGTGTGTGTATATGTGTGAACATGTGTGGTGTGTACGGTGTCCGGGGACTCACCTCCACGATATCAGAGTTGGTCCTGCTCTCGTGGGGCTCGTTGTACTCCGTGTACTTGAGCAGCACCTTGTCCATGTCGGTGCTGGCATACTGGAACAGCTTGTTGGTGCTGTTGAAGATGATGAGGGCGATCTCACAGTCACACAGCACGCTCAGCTCATAAGCCTTCTTCATCAGGCCAAACTTCCTCTTCGTAAATGTCACCTAGGGAGAGAAAGACAGAGGGAGAAAGAAGAGAGGAGAAGAGAGAATGAGAGAGGTTACAGGGTGAACGTCTGAGGGTGAATTTAGGGGGAGGCAGGTTTTCAGCACTGGAATGTGTTTTCCTTGTTGGGGGTTGGAATGGGGGGATTTCAGTTCTTGTACACCTGACCGGACCAGACCCCACTGTGTCAACACCAAACTGGATTTTCCCACATCTGATCCTACATTTTATTATTAACACATTTCATAAATACATCTAATTATTTTGTATTATAGAATAAAACACCATCCTTGACCTCTGTTTTCCTTCATAATGTGTGAAGAAAGAGAAATCTGGCGCAATCATAGCTTTTCCACTCATAAATCATGAAACTGAAGCTGCTTGAGAGAATTTCTCAACAGTCAGGGCTGTTCTCCACTGCGACCTCCCACTGAGAGGTTACTGTAACAGTCCATCTACTCGGGCAAGAAAAAAAAAGAAGCTGAATAGAATTTTTAGGAACCGAGAGTGATCTGTCTTAAAGAGATAATGAGCCAGATCAGTTTATCATCTGTGGGCGACATCAAAGCATACTGCACTTTGTTATAGAACATCTGAGTCTTTATATCGATCCCTCATATGATTGGAGCGTATCAACCGCTCGCTCACAAACAAACACACACACACACACACACACACACACACACACACACACACACACACACACACACACACACACACACACACACACACACACACACACACACGCACACTAACTCCATTGTGCGCTTGTGAGAGTACAGCTAAGACTTCTAACAGTCTTAGAGATGCAACTTTGTATTGGTAAAAATAGCCCAGGGGTTTGCTCGCTGAGCTTTGTTTTATATAGCGCCTGAAGCACCAGGTAGATATAAATGTTGCTCCACAGAAACCATGCAGGCAGTCTTCACATATAGGAAGCTTTGTGTGTTTGTGTGTGCGTGTGTGTGTGTGCGTGTGCATGTGCGTGTGTACGTGCATGCATATTTGAGGCCCAGTGCCTCAGCACATCATCTTGAAACACACGCACGCACACACACATAAAAGGTACCATTTAGGTTTCCAAATAGAACCATGCAAGTTGTTTTGTAGCAGCAGCAGCAGCAAAACTAAACAATTTTTACATTGTAAAGTAAGGCACATGATGACTTAGACAGACTTAAATACCTTTTCTATTTGATATATATACTGTTAAAAAGTATTTTCTTTCCGTAGTAGATTTTTAGTATGGTAACCTTTTTGTAGGAGCGAACATGAAACCTAGCATTCCCTTTGTGTACTCACTTCCTAGTGCCCAGAGAGCCCCAGGTAGGCAGGATCTCAGCAGAAAGCTGTCAGACAGACTGATGCAGAGGAGAGCAGGGAGGAGGAAGAGGAGCTAAAGAGTAGCAGCAGTGCCAGTGAAGGAGTGACAGAAGAGATTGAACAAGCAAGCAATAAAAGAAAGGAAGAGTATGGACAGTTTCGATGTGAGGAAGACAAGGTTTTAGATGATCCAAGCACTGTGGCCAGAGAAGGCAATCTTCCTGCTCACTTTCTGGGTAAACGTTTTGTATTGAGAATGGAAGCCTAATTCTTCAGTTAGGAAATATTTATCTGGACACTGAAGCAGCTCACACTCAAGGCAAAGAAATACAGGCTCTGCGTAATCAATGCGGACGCTCTTCTGGCAGAAGCCTCCACGGTGGCAAATGAAATGGGTGTAACGACTCAGTTTCACCACGAACAGAGGAGCAGCCAGAAAAAAAAGAAAACGTTTCTCTGATGAGACTGAAGATGACATAGCAGGTGAACAGAAGTCAGACACTGGATTTCGCAACACAGTGTTTTATGTGGCTCTGGATAGTATAATCAAATCAAATCAAATTGTATTTGTCACATAACACATGGTTAGCAGATGGTAATGCGAATGTAGCGAAATGCTTGTGCTTCTAGTTCCGACAATGCAGTAATAACCAACGAGTAATCTAACCTGACAATCAGTAATTTGGACATGCGGTTCCACACGATTGCAGCAGTATGCGAGGAGTTTTCACCAACACTTACATTTAGGAAAATGACTGAAAACCAAATTAGTTTATCTTGCCACAAATTGAGAAGCAAGTACTCCAAAAGATCTCACAGGTGGATTTGAAAATGAAGTGCAACATATAAAGACGATACATGGTGCCACTTTTTTTCAGATGGTATTTTGTCCTGAAGAGCCCCTAAATGCCATCCACGAGATGCAGCGACAGAGCATTTATGGAGAGGTGTGCGTTGCACCGCGAATCTTCTGCACAATGCCTGTAACAGTTGCTGGAGGGGAACGTGCCTTCAGTAAGCTGAAACTTGTAAAGAACTATCTAAGATCTACAATGAGCCAAGACGGGTTGAACAGCCTTGCGATCCAGTTAGCTGGAAAACCAGTTAGCTTAGTAAATTCAACTTTAAAGACATTGTAAACGAGTTTGCTCACAAGAAGGCTCGACGCTGGGCTCTTGGTGCAGTGTAGCGTCTGAGTTTTGTTTACAGGGAACAAACACAAGGACAAATGCCTTAACCTGTTCTACCCAAGCTTGCCCGGGGATGGGCAAAATACTGCTATGGTTTATCTCCTGCTGAACTTACTCAGGAATGCCCACCTAATGTCTTGACACTACAGTTGCAGTCTCACAGAAGCGTGTTCTCTGTAGGTACCACTTATAGTCCACATAGCTCAGGATTATTTTTAAATTTAGGGTACGTTATTTAGGCATATTTTTATGAATTATGCATAGGGCAGAAGAGGGTTAGCCTTGTTTATAAGAATTGGTAATACATTCTTAATCTGAAACATGGATCATTGGTAATTTCTTCATTTAAACTGACGACAATACCATATACAAAAAAAATAAGTCACCAATTGTGTAGTTATTTAGAATAAAGCACCCTAAAAATATCACGGCACACAGCTTCTGTTAACATTAGGAACCAAACATGTTTGCAATACTGTTAATATAGGCAAAGGATGAAGGTGGAAACTAGAAATCTGCACAATTGTAGTATAGAGCAGCAGAAGCTTTTGTTAGCACATTTAATAACACCTATTGTTCAGTACGTTATTTTAATCTGAAACATTCTGATTTCTACGTTAGGGGCACGGTCATTTTTTGTCATGTAGATATGGGTAAAAGTGACTAAGCAATCAGGATAGATAATAAACAGAGTAGCAGCAGCGTATGTGAAGAGTGTGAAAGTGTGTCTATGTGTGAGTTGTGTGTGTGTTTGTGTTTTGTGTGTGTGTGAGCGTATGTAGTGTGTGTGTATGTGTGTGTATATGTGTGTTGGAGTAGAGTATGTGTGAGTGTGTGGGTAGAGTGTGTGGGTAGAGTCAGTGAGTGTGCAAGAGAGTTAGTGCAAATAAAAAGGGGATTAATGCAAATAGTCAAGGTAGCCATTTGATTAACTCTTCAGCAGTCGTTTGGCATGTGGGTAGAAGTTTTAAAAGACTTTTGGTCACAGACTTGGCTCTCCGGTACCCCTTGCCGTGCGGTAGCAGAGAGAAGTTGGGTGGTTGGAGTCATTGACAATTTTTAGGGCCTCACGACCCATACCAGTGCAGTAGGTGAAACCTACTAGGTGTAGGTGAAACCCACTAGGTGTCTGCTTCATAAACACTATCCCATGCTTTTACATTGGTTCTCTGCATGGAGAAGGAATCGGATTGGTTCACGACCCTGTGATAACATGATAATTACCTGGGGTCTAATAGGACAATAAGAAACATTCAAGTGTCGACTTTTCTGGCAGCTCTCCAGATCACCAAGACTATAGATACTCAATTACATCTCTCTCTCTCTCTCTCTCTCTCTCTCTCTCTCTCTCTCTCTCTCTCTCTCTCTCTCTCTCTCTCTCTCTCTCTCTCTCTCCTCTCTCTCTCTCTCTCTCTCTCTCTCCCTCTCCCTCTCCTTTATATTTGACTGGAGCAGGAAGCTGATGAGAGTGGAGCGAGAGGGAGAGATCTCCAGAACAGTGCCCAGCTGGTTGGTAATGATCGAGGCATGTTGATTAACTGAAGCGTTTGTCTCTTCTGTTCTCTACCGACACCTTACATGAGCCAAAAACACAAGAGCTAAACCTCCCCAATAACAAACCAATTACACTTGTCCTGAATACAAATGACTAGGAAGAGATTAGGAGCACTGCCAACTGTTTCGGTCTACTAGTGTGAAAGTTCTGGAGTCAAAAACTTCAGATATGTATGGACCAGATCAATGTACCAGTAAAGGAATAAATGTATCAATACAGATCTTTCCTACAGTGTCCTTCAGTGTATCATTGAGGTCTTCAGCAGCTGAGAATCTCTCAGGACTGAAAGAGGAGAAGAAGACGGATAGATATCAATAGAGTTTTGCCTTTCCTTTCCTGAAATGAAATCTGACAGGATGCACCACGGAAATCGAATATCAAATGACATCCTCTTCTCTACGATGATATGAGCAGCGCCATTCTGTATAGGCCAACCTCAGATGAACTACAGACCCTGTTCCAGCCTTCCCTCTCAGTTGGGGAATGATGTCACCACACCACAATGAGCTCCATATCGAATGGCCACCAAGGCTCAAGACAACAGAGGTTGAAAGAAGAGACAGGACACGCTTTCAACTCCCCTTCCCATGACGTATGGAAATAGGCTCTTAGACTTCAGTACAACTCAAATGATTCACCACAGAATGGCTCTGTTGGGCTTTAAATACCATGGTGACATTTACAGTCATACCAAAATGCTAAAAAAAACAAACCCCCGTTCAGACGCAAGGACCAAAGGCAGGTAGCGACTGGATGATTAACTGTCATAACAAGCCCACTGGAATCTATAATGCAGTGGGACAGAAATACAAACACCAAGGCTTAACTAGGCCTGCTGGCTGCTGGCTACTTGCTACATGACAAACTCAACAAGACACCACTCGAAGGTCATGTGAGGCTAGTTTGGAACACATCCTAAGTGGTGTCTTCCTCAGGTGGCAGGAAGTTGAAGGAACTTACAGGAAGTTGACGTTCTGGTGCCAGAGGCTTTAGGGAAAGGTACATTCTACCGGAAGAACAGTATCTGAGCGAACATGCAGGCTCAGAGGAGGCATCACCCACCCACTCACTTTAAACTTTTCTTTTTTAAGTGGTTGATAGCACACATGGCACAGTGGGGGTCTGTGTCTCCAGCTCATATTATATCCTAGAAACAAAAAAAATCACCTAGTAACACCTACATAAAAAATAACAACCCTAACCCATTCCATAATCTTCACACCTATACTGTACCTAAAAAAAAACACACACACACGTATAAACAGTACACACTGACACCCTTTCAAAGTCACGTGCACCACAACCTCACACCTCACAAGGAACAATGTTCGTTTTGTATTTCACATGGAAATAGAAAATACAAGTAATGCATCTGATCAACCATATGTGCATGTGAATGTATCTACTACAACATGGAGTGGGTAGGCCTAGTTAGTGGTGGTGCATTTCACTGGTTGGCTTGCGAAACGTTGCACTGTGAGTCACTGACCTCACATAATGCCCACATGTGAACGCAATTAACCGTCTGACACGACCCTTGTGCCGGTGATGTCACCGTAGGCACTTCCTGTCGCTATGGGATCTCTAACCAATGTTCTGGTCCCCCTTTCCACTCTGTAATCAAATGTAGTCAGTTACGTTTGCCTTGAATGGAGTGTCCAGTGGAGGACTAGCAATATCCCCTATCCCATTGTCAGCAATGTCAACATGCTAATAACAGAACATTGTTGTAGCACCTTTGCTGCTATCAGGGCTGGAGGTTTGGTGGGGAGAACAGTGTAAGCCAAACAAACTGTGAATGAGTGTGTTTTCACAGCAGAATTCTCAGGGGCCCTAGAGTTAGAAACCTATTGTTGCACAGAATGGTTCATGGTCTTAGGATGCACGCTGAGAATATACCATGTGCATTAAAACCACCACGAGGCCTCACGATTTGGCATTGTCTGCTAGAGGACTTCAACGGGTCAGAGGCTGAACATCCTGCCTCCTCACATACTATACACCCTCCTTCCCTGTCCCCTCGTGACGGAGGGCATCAACAAATAGGACAAACATGTTTACCACAAGGAGCTCCATTTACCTACATGTACAAATGACCTCAACTAACCTGTACCCCAGCACATCGACTCGGTACAGGTACCCCATGTATATAGCCTCGTTATTGTTATTTTATTGTGTTACTTTTTATTGTTTTTTACTTTAATTTATTTGGTAAATATTTTCTTAACTCTTCTGCAATGTTGGCTAAGGGTTTGTAAGTAAGCATTTCACTTATTGTATTCGGCGCGTGTGATAAATAAAGTTTGATTTGATTTGATTTGAGTGGCTGATTCTCTGCCGCATATGGGGGAGGATGAAGAAAGGGGGGGGGCACAGGAAACACATTTGTATGCATTTCCTCTCATAACAGGAAGAGCCCGGTGGCTTCCCCTTCACAATGGCTTCGCTTCTGCTTCCCACCTCCTGCCTGCACTTCCCTGGGGGGGGGGGGGGGGGGGGAGAAAGACAGGGACCGAGAGCAGGCATTTAACAAAGCAAACACACACACAACATTTTGTTAAGACTCATGCACGCCAGCACTCATTACCATGGCCCTCCTGGGGCTGTTGCGGTGACCATATTACCGCCACACATGAGTCATGACAGCAGTAAAATTTCACGTGACCGTTGAGTCACGGTAATCTCCTCTCCTCTCAGGACATGTTTTAGAAGTACCCTAACAACCATTCAGGCCCTAACGGCCTGGTAGTCAGGGCTCTATAGTCCCTCTAACCACTCTGACGTCAATGCAAATACAATCGAAAATCACATCAAACACTTATCATCAAAAGAGTACGCCTATCATACTTTTAAAACTCGCCTCACTCTGACGATCGATTTGAAGAAAGATGGTCATTGTGGATGTTGTTTCAAAGTCTAACACGACAAGATGGACAGCGCTTTCTAAGGTGATGATTCATTCAAACACCCGTATGCATATTTGAACTTATACATATGCACAGGCTTATGAGTCCAAGCCCGAAAAAAATACCTGAATTAAAATTACGATTGCAATACAATACAATACATAGCCTACCGCATATTATGCATTGCTGAGCAACAAAGTAAACTGATTGAAGATCAGATTTTGAGTAATCGCCTTTGAGTGTGAACTATATTACTATGCATACTGGACGGACTGGGTTACCTTATGCTGTGCTTCAAAATTTCTATCCACGAGTCTGGGAGAGAATGTAATGCCATCGATGATGCTGTTGGTTCATTGATTGTGCTTACAATTCTGTTGAATTTGTATATGATTTTGGATAGCCAAGTAATAGGGATTTAAAAAAATATTTTCATCATTAATAGGCTGAAACATTACCTTTAGCAATACAGAATATCTCACCGCCATAAGTTTCCATCTCCTCCTCTCTGTCCTTTATTCCTTTCTCAAGTGTGCAGAGGGGCTGTCAACAGTTTAGTGAAATATGTTTCCTTGTGAAAACTGTCAATGTTCCCGAACCGATTTCCCTTGGTTTCTCAAATTAAGCACTGGGTAGCTGCAGGAACAGGGTTGGAGAGCCCATGGCACACCGAGTTTCGGCGGAATTATCACCTGTCGCGTAGCTTGAGCCTGCTCTGCAAAACAGTGGTTGATGGGTGGAGTAAAATAAGTGTTGTTTTATTTATTTCTCAGTTGCTCTTACACTTAACATAGCCACTTCATATGCACACTTGCTCCGGAATGGGGAAAATCATATTTCTATGTTATTCAGCTAAGTTAAATTATATTCTTCTGATTATAACATCATATAATATAAAATAATGTAATGGGACTAATAAGCATGTCTGGTCTGCTAAAAGAACACACCTACAGACTATGGCATGGAGCATAGCCAGGTAACATACAGTAGGCTAACACATATTCTGTTCTTCTGACATACATTTTCTTCATATCACAATGTTTCTTTAGACCAGACTAAAATAAATAATGGGTTTATTGTGTTGGTGTTGTTCCATTTATTTATTCGACTTTTTAATTGTAGACGCTCCGAAGGCGCACGTCAGCGGCTTGAATGCAGCTTATATGCGTGGAAGCCTGGAGATGCTAAATTTCATGACCGCCACAGCCCTATGCCCTCCACACAGACACTCATTGTCAGAAGCCAAAGCAGGAAGAGATGGACTCCTCACACAAAAGGATTAAGGAGAGGAGACCCGAGACCTGGGCTTGAACTCTCCTTCTGGGCCAAACAGGCTTCTGGAGATGCATGATGACAACAGGAGCTTTGTTCCAGCTCACATCTCTAATATATGCTTACTCTACTCCCCTGCACCACCCAGCACCCACCCACTCCTAAAAGCCTGTCCTAGACTTTCAGAGTACAGCAAAAACAAAGGTCCTGTGCAAGAGATCACATTTGAACATTACAATTGAAGTTAATCAATTGAAGTCTATCAATAACTAATGTCAGATTTTTTTTTTGACATTACAATATGAAGAATGGCGAATGCAGAGACTGCATTGGCTTTTATTTTCCCAGAGGCACCGATTTCTGAGAAAAGCACTCCTGTCCGAGTATGGTCGTGCTCTGTATGTCCCTGCTTATTCTGTAAAACCACAAGTGGAAAGTCATATATCCACTGCCTGCTGGGCCGTGCAAGGGCCGTGTTGGTGGCGAGATTCACCAAAATAGCTTTTCCTTTTCATTAATTTGTGAGGATGAAAATGCCTCGTGGCACAGAGCTCAAGTTGAACGATAGAGGGGAAAGAAGGAAAAAGGAAACACCAATAATTTTATTTAGACTTTCGTGTGAATCGTCGAGAAACAAAAATGCACGAAAAGAGGACAAAGTAGAGAATGGCAGCACAAGAGGAGCACAAAAGAGGCAGAAAAAAGAGATAAGACAAAAGAGGGCATGAAGTGGAGGAAAGGTGAGGTATTTTTGCGAGCGCTCTCTGGGTTGAGCAGGCTGGCACAGAGGAGCCTGGCTCGCATAGGTAACGATCACTAAAAGAAAGAGAAGAGAAAAGGTGGGAAACTGGGGAAGAGGAGTGCAGGGGTGACGAAATACCCTGAGGGCCTCATTATTTTCCTGCTGTTAATTTACCTTGCAAGCTTCCTCACCACACCACTGTTGATTGGAGACACGGCACAATTGTCGTGAGTGAAAGAACCATGTCTCGTTCTGCGGTGCTGTGGTTGTCTCGATAATAGAAAAATAAGAAAGAAGATATATCATTGTGTTCGCTTCTCTCTGAGTCCTGACTGGGGGGGATGTGATTGGGGAGGGATGTGATTGCTGGGGTTCAGCGGTCTACTTCCTGTGACTGATGACCTCATCCATGTTTAACCTATGACCCCTCTAAAGGGGCTCTTCCCCTTTGCAACCCACCACCCCCACTGTCACACAAGCACGCACGCGCACACGCACACACACACACACACACACACACACACACGCACACACACACACACACACACACACACACACGGCTGAACTGTCACTCTGCATTACCCTCAATTATACCCAATTAGCTGGAATCCATGATGGCTGACCCTGGATATTAACGACAAGACGAATGGTAGATGTGTTTTCCTCAGTGTTTCTACTTAAATGTACTAGTGCTTGTGTGTGTTAAATACAAATGTATGTAAGTGTGTGTGTGTGTGTGTGTGTGTGTGTGTGTGTGTGTCTGCTCTCTGTCTGCGGCCCATGCGTTTATGGCACAGGGGGCTCTTTCATGTGCCCAGGGCTGGGAGAGGGTCTGAGTGGCCGGGGGGGTGGGAGCCAGGGCTCAAACACTGCTGCCCTCTGTCCAGAGCTCTGGGCAGGCATTCAACGCCAGGGAGGCCTGGCCGTGGTGCCCCTGCTCAGGGGAAGTGTTTCGGGGCCTGGGGGTGGCAGGCCAAAGTGGCCGCCCAGAGAGACGGAGGTTCCGTGCCCGCGATGATGGCGCCATGGTGGGCTACGGAGCCCGGTGGGTGGCAGGGTGGTGCTGACAGCCCTAACAGAACGGTGCCACTCAATAAAAGGCAGGGAGAGCAGGGGAGCGGACGCTTCTAGTGAGTAGAGGTGAAAGGCTCCCTTAATGTCTACATTGTGCCGCAATAGCAATGATAGTATGAAATGAGAGGTCAAATGTCGACAGCCACATCGGCCTGATTGCCCACATACCAGTCAGAGTGAAAATAAGATCTACCTCTTCAAACTAATTTTGATCTATTCCTTCATGTGTATGGATTGATTGTGATTTAGTGAGCGTTAAGTAGATTTTAAGTCATAAGAGTTTTGTTCAGGGCAGGCTGGGAGCTCGTTTGCATGAAAATAACACAAACATGCGAAGAATGTGGAGGCTAAAGATAACACCTCTGATGTTTATTTGGCTGAAGCGCACAGAGGTTTCCTCAAAGGGGAAGTGAAAATATGCAAAGGCCAGGCAGCCATTTCGACAAAAAAAAAAAAAAATGTTTCTGTGTGCCAAAGGCCTCTGTCTGTCTTGTGATGGTCACCTTCATATCCTTATTGCTAGGCTCAGACATAAGAGAACTGATGTCATTTTACCACCATTGCCATGTACGGCAAAAAGCAAAAGAGCTTATTCAAAAGTTGATTAAAAAGTTTACATCAGGATTTTGTATCAATGTGAATGCAAATGAACATGTAAAAAGGCTTGTGTAAAATGACTTACATAAGACCTCAGGTATAAACTGTTATATGCTTGTTCACTTTCTTTCTCTCTCTACCCCCTCCTCTTTCTCCCTCCTTCCCTCTCTCTCTGTAAGCGAAACCCGGATATCTGTGGCATCGATTCCCCTCAGGTGTCCTTCCTGTCTCCCTCTCTCCCCTCCTCATCCTCGGGAGCCGGAGTGCCTGGTGCGATCGGTGAGCCCGGTCTGCGGTGGGACAGGGAGGGAGGGAAAGGAGACTGAGATAACAGCAGACAGGAAGTGGGCACTGGTGCAACGTGATAGCCTTCTCCACTGAAACTCCCTGACCTCCTCCACACTCCCTCTCTCTGTCTCTCCTCCTTTTGACTACAACACACTGACTCCAATGACCTGTCACTGATGTCTGGGAACAACTGTAGATCTCCCAGAAAGTCAAGTAGGAAATAACAGTTTATGACAGCTCCACTCCCCTCCTCCTATTTTCACCAATCTTCTCTCTTTTTCTCTTATTTCTTTTGTCTCACTAATGAGCACTCAGTCCACCCAGCTGCAACAGCCACTTCAGGGGAGTCCAATTGATTTCTAGCACATTTTTATGTCAAGTCACAATGGCAGTGTGAAGAGAGCCCAATGACAGTGTTTATGTGGAGATATCATACTGTCAGAGGTTAGAGGGGTCAGTGAGCCACTCTGTTAGATGTTAGCCCATACAGAATGACAAGCACAGTAGAAGGATCTTAGATAGTCTTTCAACAACTGTGCTGGATGTAATAACCATTGAATATTGTGACAGTAAGTTGCATGGGATAATGGTTCACAGAGTGGTGAGGACTGGGGAGGGAGGGACAGCCTGGGTGTGTGTGACCTGTGAGGGGAGGGGGCACGTTAGCAGCATATGGATCGAATTGGACTGACAAGGAGCTGACAGAGTGGCGGTGGTCACTGGTGCCACAGGAAGTGATGGATTGTGGGCCTGGAGGGCAGAGAGAGAGAGAAGTTTTTCTCCATCCATTTCCTGGGTTGTTTCGCTAATGTTTTGTCGCTTTCTATTTAAATTAACTGTCCATTGAAAATCTCACCTTTAAAATAATGTCATCAATCAATCATCAATAAATTAATAAATTGGAGAAAAAACACTTAAAAAAAAAACTTACTTTAAGATCTTGATTGTTGATAAATACTTTGCCTTTATCTACATTTTTGCCTCATATTCTAAAATGTATTAAACATTAAATCTAGAATCCTGAGTTTTACAAACATTTTAGGACTTATAAATTAAAGCTAAATACCCATTTATTCTTAAAAAATACAACTTGTAAATGCCTCATGAGCTTAGTTCAACTCTCATACCCCACCAGAACTCAAAATATAAGCTCGTTTTACTCCAATGGTTGGAAACTAAGTACATTTAGTCAAACACTGTATAGCCTCAAAACATGTTAAAACTATAATTTTGATATCATGGATGGTCAGTCCTTGTATCCATAGCTCTGTCTATGAATTTGAGAGTTGTTACATTTCTCTAGGTCCATCCCTCAGACCTTTGCCAAAACAGACCCTTTGTTATCACAAAGTATAGACTACCGATTGCTGTCCATGGTGCTGAAATTGCGACATATCTATGTGGCTGCATGCCTGTTGAATCGATTATAGGCTTTCTGTAGTACCAGAGTATGTATAGCATTTCATTAGCTAATAGCCATAAAATTATAGGTGGGCATATTTTATCGTCATTTTCTCACATCTTAACATTTCACGAAGCTAAACACAGTGTTGCAATGCTGCCACTTTTTGCCTGCTGGCTGGTGTCAGTATTGCAATTACGTGTTCTGTAATTAAAGTTGGAAATTCAAACATTGCAGATGGTTAAATATATGTTTGATGCAACAGCATACTAATCAGCTACAATAGATGTGTTAGAATATACAACTGTCCTGTATAGAAAACATGAACCTGCATGACGAGCCGTCCTCGCGTTCTCTCCCAGCTTGGATAGAAAGTCGTTGTGCGTAAACCCAGCCTAGTGCCAAACAATACAGTCAGTCCACCCTTAAAACACTCGCTTACTAGGGATTGTTTCATTATGCAGTGTACTATCTATATGCCGTATTTAGCTGCTATTTAGCTGCTATTCATGAACTTTTTAAAATAAAAAATGACACATCAAATAGCTCAAACAAAAAATCATTTAAGTAGTCGGCTTGAGGATAAATTCACCCCCTATTTATTGTTGAACTCAGCAGGTTTTGTCTGGCCAATACCCTGGTCTCCTTCAGTCCTCCATTTTTGTTTGTAAATGTTTTCACCACGGTCTGTATGTAGGTCCAGGTTGCGGGCCTGACTGTTTTCTCTACTGAGTATTTCCAACCCGGACAGTCTTTCCAGAGACATTGTGCATAATATTTCCATTGCCCTGCACACAATTTAAACTTGAAACTGAATGATGCATTCTAAGATATACCAGAGATAAGGGACTGTTCATATTGCAACCACACAACTCAAAAGTCGGTTCACCAGTATGAACAAATTTGGAAACAGCTTTTTTTGTTCAATCCCCCATTGAACTGTTAAAGATGATAATCCATTTGCATCTGCCAATTTATTGGGATGTCCGGTATCCAAACAACCTGTCCCCAGAGCTTCCTATACATTTAATCTCTTTACGTGATGTGTTGTGAACGACAATTAAGGAGAATGAGAGGTTCAATTAAAGATGTTGTAGAACTGCTTATTTGAAGCACCACTTCCTTCTTCCCAATTTCCCTGACGTTGCTATGGAAATCAAGCTGTTTTTTTTTTTACCATCCCTGTAACTGTCGCTTCGCATGAAGAACTACCTAAGAAGCATTAGGCTCTTGGTCTGATTAGCACTTTTGAACACCTGAGGAAGCTCCACTCATTGCACTGGAGCCGTCGTAGTCTCGACCACGGCATTTGTTCCCTGATATCCCCTTATACCTTCAATCAGTAAAAATTTTTATTTTTCAAGACCTGAGTCACATTCCTGAAGCCAAAGAAACAAACACTTAGCTTCATAGTACACATGGAAATGAAAAAGGTTTATGAATGACTTTTTGGAGGGTTACTGTCCAAATGATTTAGAGCTTGTGCCAGCCCTCCTGAACATTTCAACTCACCACGCTATTAAAAAAAGGCCTTCTTCGATCATGCTAGGGGCAACACTTCAGTTGTGAGTTTCACAGATCCCCCATCTGCTACACTAGTGCACGTTGTCAAGATCCAGCAAGGTTACACGCGTGGTTTGGCGATCCAGGCTTATGTGACGAGAACCTTGCCTGAGACACGAAGACGTGTTAGTTTGATGTGTCAGTTTGTGTTTGACATAGTCTAGTATCAAGCAGGGGCGGACTGGCCATCTGGCACTTAGGGCAAGTCGCGACCAGCTGTGATCATCATAGAGGGGAGCACATCCATGCTCCAGAGAGTCTTAGCTTTCAGGAATGGGGTCATAATAGCTTAAAGTCAAAGCGGTTCAAATGCTAGAGCCAAATTCATAAAAGGTAAATAAATTCAAAATGGCTTCAGAAACCGCCTGAAGCTTCTGTTTACCACAGAGAGCATTTGAATCTATCTCTTCTCCTTTCCTAGCTGGCAAAGTACCAGGATGTTGTCACTGGTTTTGAATCTGAATTTAGAGAACTGAATTCGTAAACTGAATCTGAATGCATCTGAGAAGCTGAATATCTTAAACTTTGGTTTACTTGAAATTATGGTTTGTAAACTTGATACATAGACAATTAATGCAATATGTATGTATGTATACCATTTTGAAAATGTATGTTTAAATATTGAATTTGAATATTCAATTAAATAGACATTTAATTTTAAAACTGAATGCAAATATTCATTCAATTCAGTTGAAATCATGAAATACAAGTTAAAATTGTGACTTCAATGATTCAATTTGTGCATTAAACATTCCAAAATATCCTAATAGAAATTCCAAATTATACATTTCAAATACACTTTTGGTTGGCACTGAAATTGCTCTGTAGATTATTTACCTGCTGTGAAAAACTGATCAAATTAAGATAGTGCATCTCTACCGGGAGAGGAAAACTACAGAAGCCCCAATAACTAGCTCAGCCACAGAGGGAGCATGTCTGCCTCTCAGTGCTCTCTCAGCTCCACCCACCTCTCTCGGGCTCTGCAGTGTGTGGCAAGTAAATGCCACCTCGGACCAGCCCGTCTCTGTTTGGTTGTTTGTTTGTGTTTTCTACCACCCTTCCCCTCCCTTCCCACCCCCATGCATAGTAATATTAAACTGCCATGGCCTAAAGCGGGTGGCATGGTGTGATAGGGTATGAAAGGGTGTCACCAGTGTTTGTTGCCCGTTAGCCTCAGAGTGGGCCGCTAGATTTAACAAAAACAAGACCCACTACTACCCCCAGGGTACCCATAGCAATCATCCTGCTATTTATTTTACCTTTATTTAACTAGGCAAGTCAGTTAAGAACAAAATCTTATTTTCAATGATGGCCTAGGAACAGTGGGTTAACTGCCTGTTCAGGGGCAGAACGACAGATTTGTACCTTGTCAGCTTGGGGATTTGAACTTGCAACCTTCTGGTTGCTTCTAGGCCAACACTCTAACCACTAGGCTACCCTGCTATCCCACCTACACCCTTCTGCCTCCCCCCACCACCACCACTAAGACACCATCCTATCCAGACTCCCGAAGACTTCAGTCAGCACACCTACCGTCCTCTCTCCCAGGCCCACAATAAGGTGTTTCCCCACCCCCTCCTATACTCCTCCTCCTATCCACCCCTCCACTCATCCATCCTCCCTTCTCCATGGGGCTTACCTGTCTGTTGCGTTCATCCATAATCCGCGTGATCTGAATCTTTTTCCTCCCCATCGTCCCGTCCTTTTCTTCTCTCCTCTCCCTAAAGAACGTTGCGCTTTCTCTCCTTGCTCTTCTTCTGCCTTTCCTCAAACTGCTCTTTCTTCTTCTTTACTTGCTCCGATCAATTCAAAGATTCCAGCATCCGTATCTGCATGAGAGAAAGAGACAGATAGAGAGAGGGAGGGAGAGAAAAGGAGAGAGAGAGAAGGAGAGAGAGAGGATAAACATTACGTGAAATGAAATATGGCAACAAAAAAAAACAGGGGGGGATTGGTGGGGGAGAGAAAAGTCACATCATCGCAGCCACAGGGGAGGGTGAAGAAAGACAAAGAATCCGTCAACATGTTGTGAAAGCAGCGCTGTGTTTTTCACTGTTGATATCATGCAAATCAGGTTTGTTGCATTTCCGTGCCGACTATGAGGAGAGACAGTGCTGTCAGGCTCTCGCCTCGTTCACAGAGAGTTTGACAGTGTTTTGAAAGTGCTGCTAACTTAAACGCTCTAATCACCTACAGTGTAACATTACCTCCAGCCTAAGAAATACAGTTTGTTCCTCCCGAAAAACAGCAGTTTGTTGACAGAACGACAGCAAGGTATGACTAGTCTCGTCTACCTCCAATACGGTTCCAAAATGGGTACCATGGAGAATGGCTTGGATGCTGATATAAAACCTAGCCTTGCCTTGTTCAGACAAAAGCACTATCGATTTTACCCTTAAAATCACAGCAATAGAGCTGATTCCACACAACCAAATTCCATAAAGAACAGAACTTAAACCACCTGGACACAGTGTGTGTGTGTGTGTGTGTGTGTGTGTGTGTGTGTGTGTGTGTGTGTGTGTGTGTGTGTGTGTGTGTGTGTGTGTGTGTGTGTGTGTGTGTGTGTGTGTGTGTGTGTGTGCGCGAGTGTTTTTTACCTAAGTCTGGGATATATGTGGTGGATTTTTCTATCTATTGTCATACTTGAGTAAAAGTAAAGCTTCCTTAATAGAAAATTGTCCAAGTAAAAGTGAAAGTCACCCAGTAAAATACTACTGAAGTTCTGTCACTCTCCTTGAAAAGCATCTAAGAAGTGGTAGATCTGTTCTATGTACGCTATTTCTATGCGTCCCATTCTTACATTTAGTTTCTGCATCTTTTACTTTTTGGTTTTGAACACCAGCTTCAAACAGCTGAAAATACAATAGTTTGGGAATGGAAAATATATTTCACAGCAGTTTAGATGGTACAATGATTCCCTACACTATACTTGCTTGTTTCGTCACATAAAGTGAAACACTATTAGAATTTTAGCTACCAGGAAATGGCAGAGTGATTTCTGCCCAGTGTATCTTTAGGAAAACCAGACGGTGCAATTTTTTGTGTGTTTTTTTTAATTGTATGGACAGACAGGGGCACACTCCAACCTCATTTACAAATGCAGTTTTTGTGTTTAGTTAGTCCACCAGATCAGAGGCAGTAGAGATGACAACGGGTTATAATGATAGTTGCATAAATTGGACATCAATGAGTGTCAGGGAAAACGTATGGGAGTGTAGTGGAATAAAACTAAAACAAATAGAAATAGTAAAGTAAAGTACAAATACCCCAAAAAACGACTTAAGTGGTACTTTAAAGTATTTTTACTTCAGTACTTTACACCACTGTCTGTGTGTGTGTGTGTGTGTGTATGTATGAGCGTGCGTGCATGTGTGTCTGTCTGTTTGTGCGTGCGCGTCTGTTTGTGTTTGAGCGTGTGCAGTGCATGCACTTGCATTTGTGTGTGGGCTGAGCTGGACCGATGGTGTGTGTGAGAGTGAAATAGCTGACTTCCAAAGAGGTTGTGCATATGTGTGTGTGTGCGCTTGGGTAAGCCAGATCTCTGGTGCTTCTCTCCAGAGTGCTAAAGTAGGCCAACCCAATCTATCTCAGGGAAGAGCAGAAGAGCTGTTGTTGTGTTTTCTTTTGACAGTAGAGGTGATAACGTCCCTCGTTATGCAAATGAGCATCCCATTATTTAAGCTCAGTGCAATGCAGGGAGCTGTCAGAGCCGTCGTATTAAAAACCCTCCATCTACCTTGCTTTTTTTTCTCCCCCTTTCCCTCTTCTCTTTTCTCTCCTTTCTGAACCAGATTTCCAGCACCTGGCAGCATGAGCCGGATACATTGATGTGGAAGACAACACCGCTTCACCAAAAGACATGTCAGTCTTTCTCGCTCTCTCTCTCTCTCTCTCTACTGCTCACACACATGTATGCATGCACACATACGCACACACGCATGCGCACACACACACACACACACGCATGCGCACACACACACACACACACACACACACACACACACACACACACACACACACACACACACACACACACACACACACACACACACACACACACACACACACACACACACACACACACACACACACACACACACACACTTTCCCCCCCCTATCTTTCCTTTCCTGTTTGATCTCCCTCTAACCTGAATCCATGTGTTTACTAAGTGACATAAAGCACAGGAAAGCCCCTCCAAACCCCCATAGTGAACACACTGCTGCATGTTTGACCCTTCACTTGAGAGGAAACACAAGTCTTCCCTGTAACACTCCCATCTGATCTTGCTTTAGGAGCACAAGTGAGAATTATCCTCAGCATTGGAGAGCACAGGTTCAAAACACCTGTCCTTCTGCATGCCACTGGTGTGGCCATCTCTCCTGAGAGGTGGCGCGAGCGGTAATCTAGCCAGTTAGACATAGCCCATAGCTTGATGGCTCCTAATGGTCTACAGGTTGACAGTTTCTCAGGCTTCACATGCTCATTCCAACATGGCAATCAAGCTTGTCCCCTTGAGTCAATTGGCGTGCCCGCGCAGAAATGTAATTAGCTTAATTAATAAATAAATAAAAATCTGTTTAAGGTCGAGACTTCTCGTTTTTGCATGGGTTGCATCTCAACCCACCCAATTCATCAATGTCAGCGGTGACATCCCGAAAATCGGTCTTGTCACAAAAACAATCGGCAGAGTCCAAACGGTTTGTGCTAGAAACGATGAACCAACTATGGAAAGCTGAGACTCTCATGAACACGACGGTGTTCTCTGTTTTGCTCTACGACCCCCACAAGTGTCACGGGACTTCTCTGAAGTCGGTCCAACAGGTGTGCCAACGAGTCGAACGGTTTGAGCTAAAAAAAAAAGAACTCATGTGAAAGCTGAGACTCTCACGAACACGTACATGTTGGTTGTTTTGCTCTACGGCATCCACAAGCTTCACAAGACTTGTCTGAAGGTAACCCGTTATGGGGCTGTAAAATACATGGAAGTGAACGTGGGTAGTTCCACATCAAATGTATACACATCATTCCATGGTAAAATTACTATGAAACCATTTCCTGACCTTTCTTATATTTTGTTGATATGTCTCTCTCTCTCTCTCTCGCTCAATTCAATTCAAGGGGCTTTATTGGCATGGGAAACATGTGTTAACATTGCCAAAGCAAGTGAGGTAGATAATATACAAAAGTGAAATAAACAATAAAAAATTAACAGTAAACAGTAAATATATATATATATATATATATATATATATATATATATATATATATATATATATATATATATATATATATATATATGTGTACAGTGTTGTAACAATGTACAAATGGTTAAAGTACACAAGGGAAAATAAATGAGCATAAATATGGGTTGTATTTACAATGGTGTTTGTTCTTCACTGGTTGCCCTTTTCTTGTGGCAACAGGTCACAAATCTTGCTGCTGTGATGGCACACTGTGGAATTTCACCCAGTAGTTTATCAAAATTGGATTTGTTTTCGAATTCTTGGTGGATCTGTGTAATCTGAGGGAAATATGTCTCTCTAATATGGTCATACATTGGGCAGGAGGTTAGGAAGTGCAACTCAGTTTCCACCTCATTTTGTGGGCAGTGAGCACATAGCATGTCTTCTCTTGAGAGCCATGTCTGTCTACGGCGGCCTTTCTCAATAGCAAGGCTATGCTCACTAAGTCAGTACATAGTCAAAGCTTTCCTTAAGTTTGGGTCAGTCACAGTAGTCAGGTTTTCTGCCACTGTGTACTCTCTGTTTAGGGCCAAATAGCATTCTAGTTTGCTCTGTTTTTTTGTTAATTATTTCCAATGTGTCAAGTAATTATCTTTTTGTTTTCTCATGATTTGGTTGGGTCTAATTGTGCTGCTGTCCTGGGGCTCTGTGGGGTATGTTTGTGCCCCAGGACCAGCTTGCTTAGGGGACTCTTCTCCAGGTTCATCTCTCTGTAGGTGCATTATTTGGTGCTCTACGTTCTACACGGAGGATATTTTTGCAGAATCCTGCATGCAGTCTCTCTCTCTCTCTCTCTCTCTCTCTCTCTGCATAATGATCCCATTAACGCCTCAACAAAGGCGTGCTCTTCTTTCGCACCCTTGTGACAAAACCACACTCATGTGATGATGGTTTGGAGCACCACTGCGAATGACACGATCACGGAGCACCGGAAACAAGACCACTGACTGCATTAGCAACCATAGGAAACAACGGCACTAAAGATAAAAGCATCAAAAATCAGACAGTGGTTCATTCTTCCAAGACACATTCTATGGTTACACTGAACAAATCTTAAGGAGTCTTCACAGTAAAAACAACAACGTGCTTTCAGGAAGACGAAAGTGTCATCAGACAAACTAACACTAGAGCCTAACAGTGGTGCTCAACACTCCACAGACACAGACACAACAACTACAGTACATGTACAACGACATATAAATTCCCCAGTCAGGCCAGCATACCTCAATCAGAACCTGACAGTTTCTTGAACATTTAATCTGGGCTTTGACTCCAGCAACCAACACGCCTGATGTGAGGTACGGCTGCTTAGCCCCACGCCGGTGATCCCCCTTCCTCCCTTTTCCTTCCCCTCAAACACGAGATCCCCTCAGCTCCTTAACGCTCCCTCAACCCTCAACCCCCTTTCCCACACACCTGCAACCATCCCATTTGAGTGCAAGGCAACTCAGTCCTCCCTGAGATCGCCCACTGCCTCCCAAACATCAACTCCCTCTCTCTGTCCCTCCCTTCTACCTCCTCCAGGGCTGGCGAGGGAGGGATGGCTGGCGACAGTAATCACCCACCACCCTGACAGATTACCACAGAGCAGCTCAATCCGATTTACCCCTCTGATGCCCTCCCACCATGAGACGCTGCGGCCAGAATGAGAGAGAGAAAGAGAAAGAGAAAGAGAGAGAGGGAGAGAGAGAGAGAGAGAGAGAGAGAAAGAGAGGGAGAAAGAGAGAGAGGGAGAGAGAGAGGGAGAGAGGGAGAGAGATAAATCCACCCCAACAAGGTAGAACTAAACTCAGCAAAAAACGAAACGTCCTCTCACTGTCAACTGCGTTTATTTTCAGCAAATTTGTGTGTAAATGTGTAAATATTTGCATGAACATAACAAGATTCAACAACTGAGACAAAAACTGAACAAGTTCCACAGACATGTGACTAACAGAAATGGAATAATGTGTCCCTGAAAAAAGGGGGGGTCATAATCAAAAGAAACAGTCAGTATCTGGTGTGGCCACCAGCTGCATTAAGTACTGCAGTGCATCTCCTCCTCATGGACTGCACCAGATTTGCCAGTTCTTGCTGTGAGATGTTACCCCACTCTTCCACCAAGGCACCTGCAAGTTCCCGGACATTTCTGGGGGGAATGGCCCTAGCCCTCACCCTCCGATCCAACAAGTCCCAGATGTGCTCAATGGGATTGAGATCCGGGCTCTTCGCTGGCCATGACAGAACACTGACATTCCTGTCTAGCAGGAAATCACACACAGAACGAGCAGTATGGCTGGTGGCATTGTCATGCTGGAGGGTCATGTCAGGAAGAGCCTGCAGGAAGGTTACCACATGAGGGAGGAGGATGTATTCCCTGTAAGGCACAGCGTTGAGATTGCCTGCAATGACAACAAGCTCAGTGCGATGATGCTGTGACACACCGCCCCAGACCACGACGGACCCTCCACTTCCAAATCGATGCCGTTCCAAAGTACAGGCCTGGGTGTAAGGCTCATTCCTTCGACGATAAATGCGAACCGACCATCACCCCTGGTGAGACAAAACCGTGACTAGTCAGTGAAGAGCACTTTTTGCCAGCCCTGTCTGGTCCAGTGACGGTGGGTTTGTGCCCATAGGCAACGTTGTTGCCGGTGATGTCTGGTGAGGCCCAGGCCTACAAGCCCTCAGTCCAGCCTCTCAGCCTATTGTGGACAGTCTGAGCACAGTAGTCAGTAGAAAGGCCTCTTTAGTGTCCTAAGTTTTCATAACTGTGACCTTAATTGCCTACCGTCTGTAAGCTGTTAGTGTCTTAACGACTGTTCCACAGGTTCATTCATTGTTTATGGTTCATTGAACAAGCATGGGAAAGAGAGTGTCAAAACGCTTTGCAATGAAGATCTGTGAAATGATTTGGATTTTTACAAATTCTCTTTGAAAGACAGGGTCCTGAAAAAGGGACGTTTCTTTTTTGCTGAGGTTATTGGCCATTTATGCACTCAAAGAGTACTCCACAGAAGAACGAGACTGACACTGTTGAGGACAGAGTGAAAAGAGAGGAAGAGAGAAGACTCACAAGACTAACACGTTTTCTACGCCACACTAAGCCAATTCACTAATCCAAAACCAAACCATATTGGGAGAGGACAGAGCAGACAAAATAAAGAGATTTGGAATGAGAAACCAAAGGATTTTGTTTCTCTCTCTCCTTAACAAAGTGAGACGGATGGCATGTTCGCATCCCAGCACAACTGGGGGAGGAGGGCCAGTGTGGGTAAATGCTAAAGTCATTGTGGACATTGGGAAAGAAATTATGGGCTGAGGGAGCGAGAGAGCGGGATAAAGAATGGTGGCCATACCTATACAGAATAGTCTGGACTCAAAAGTAGCAGAGTCTAGAGAGAGCTGACAGAGGGAAAGAGAGAGAGGAGAGAAAACGAGAGAAAAGCCGAAAAAGGGATCTATGAACAGGCACCAGACCTCTCAGGGGGGAGGGGAAGAGCTCTAACCACAACCCTCCCATCTGTTAGGCAGACGGAGGGAGAGAGAAAGGGAGGGAGAGAGGGAGATTCAGCACATAGATCTAATGAACACTAATTAACACTCTTTCTGTTTTCACCAACTCTCTCTCTCTCTCTCTCTTTCAGAAGTGGAGCTGGGAGGGTGATGGGAACACATACACTCAGTACACCATGAGGCTTGATTCTAGGTCACTTCACTCCCAAGTGTTTAGTCACCAAAAACCAATATACAGCACGTCGGCAGCGTTTCTTCTCGCCTCAATAGACACAGTATCCACTGAGTGTACAATACATTAAGAACACCTGCTCTTTCCATGACATAGACTGACCAGGTGAGTCCAGGTGAAAAACTATCCCTTCTTGATGTCACTTGTTAAGTCCACTTCAATCAGTGTAGATGAAGGGAAAGAGCCGTGTGTATCAAGAATGGTCCACCACCCAAAGGACATCCAGCCAAGTTAACACAACTGTGGGATAACATTGGAAACAACATGGGCCAGCATCCCTGTGGAGTCCATGCCCTAACGAATTGAGGCTGATCTGAGGGCAGAGGGGGGAGGCTGGTCCTCAGCTCTAATTCCTCTCTTTGATAGGAATGTACATGGTGCAAAACAAGGCTTTTGGTACAGGGGGCGGGAAGACAGAAAAAAGGAACGAGAGAGAGAGACATGTCGAGAACATATACTGAATGATGAGGGACCACAACTCTGAAACCCAGGTCCTCTTCATGAAGAACACATACACCAACATATGCTGACATTTTATATTTTTCAACCGTACTCGAGGTAGGCCTATGACGCTGAGAATTGGAGAAATACATTTATCATGACAGGATTGGTGAGTGCTTTTCCTAGAACCCCACCTCGGCGGCGAAGGCGCTCTCTCCCCATAGCACATCTGATACACATTTGCTAATAGCATGTACATTGAAAAAAACTGCAGTATCCTCTATCCTCATAGGACATTAGGTTGTGAGGATTTGAAATAACATATTACACTGCAGTAAGTCATCATTTTAGGAGGTGTGTGCTACATAAACCCTCTCTCTTTTAAAATAAACTCCCATTTCCTCGAAGAGGAGGAGAAAAACTGCTTTAATACAGTTTCCGAACAATCTGAATATGAGTACACACACACATACTCTCTTGGCTCTGTTTCGCTTAAGAATCCCTGTCATATATCTTCTCTTAATCCCCCCCCCCCCCCCCAAAAAAAAAAGTCATACTGTACGCAGGGCTAGTGTTTAGAGTTGTGTACTGTTTGTGGAGGTGCAGCTGTTTATCTGTGTGTTGCCTGGGTGTGGGAGGGAGAGGGTAGACAGTGGCCAGGGGACTGTGTATTGCCTCTCTCATTGTGTCTCTAATGTCATTACAGGCAGTGACTCCTCTGTGTGTCACATCAAGCAGCGCAGAGCTCTCCGCCTGTCAGGCCCAGATAGGCACGGTGACGAATGGCTATCAATTCCTCTCCCTCCCTCCACGTCCCCATGTCCTTTAGGAACACACATGAGAGAATGACCTAAACCTGGGCTGTCGCCCGTGCGTAGGTGGGCCTCTGTGCTGGTGGTGAATCACACCAAATATTAGGGCTAATTTAACGCGTTAGCAGCTAAAGAGATTAGCAGAATGTACATCTGGGATTAGCTTGATAGCAGTGTATCATGGTGTAATGTGTTCAAGCGTTCTTCCAATTCAGAGGCTGTGTAGATTGTATGTGTGTGTGTGTGTGTGTGTGTGTGTGTGTGTGTGTGTGTGTGTGGTACATGCCTCTTTCTATTAACTCATGTTACAGTTGGATCATTAGCAGACAGAGATGTTTTTGTGGAGAGAGAACTGTCTATTGTTAAAGGTGCAATATGCAGAAATCGCTCCGCCATTTCCTGGATGGAAAAATTTGAATAGTTTGCCTAATTTCAGTTTATGTGACAAAACAAGCACTTATAGTGTAGAGAGTCATTGTACCATCTAAACCACAATGACATATATTTTCCATTACCAAAAATATCGTATTTTCAGCTGTTTGAAGCTGGTGTACAAAACCAAAAGTAAAAGACACAAAAACGAAACTTAGAAATAGCTCACATAGAAGAGATCTACCACTTCTTAGACTTGCTTTCAATGAGAATGACAGATCTATAACTCACATTTCTATGTGAATTTGGTCAGGTCGCCCAAAAAGTTACATATTGCAGCTTTAAGGAGAGAAGGGAGGCAAGTTACCTCTTCATTTTGACAAAGTCTATTCTATCTGACATTGATTGGATTAGCTGTCGAACTGGATCTATCATTAAAGACTAACGGCATATTATACCTCAATTCCACGGCCCTGTATCCACTCTAAACCCACCCCGAACCCCATACCCAAAGACTCGCCTCATGGCACACCCCAACCCACCATTACCCCCTGTTCACTCCCCCTACCCCACCCCAGTCGCCCCCAGGACCTCAGTGGACAGAAAGGCAGGAAACACACACGCAGCACACTCAGCGGAAGGATGTGACATCAGCAGCCACAGACAATTAAAGGTGTAAAGGTGCTTCCTTCCCTAAACTCCCTGCGCTTCCCAAGCCCTCCGCCCGGAGAATAAGAGATGTCTGAGTCTTCTGCCCACCTCAACCAGTCAGCGTTTTACCCTTGGGAAGACCATTGGGAAGACCAGAGGTTCCCTCCATATCCCATGTCATGAAACAAGGCATGTCTGTGGCAAAAATACTTCTGGAAGAAATCTCTCCAGCTTTTAGCCATCAAGAGAAAAAAATCACCACAACCGCACTGCCCACCATCAGATCTGTATTTCCTTATGATGCAACAGGACACATCGTTGTGATTGTGAAACCTGAACCGAGAGGACTAAAGCCCTTTTTTCTACTGTATAAAAGGTTTCTCAAAACACCCGTTAGGCCTTCTCTAAATGTCCTTTAGAAAAAAAACAGGAGGGAAAAAAAGAGTAAACTAAAGGCTTTATAAGCGATCGTGTGACATTATGGATGAAGTGCATATTTGTGTGGCGGTGTTAGGTGAATAGAGGCCTTTTGAGTTACTACGCTAGATTAAACCCTTATAGGAGAGAGGAGCATTTGTATTTGTGCATTACAGAGCATCCTTTCAGCACCTCAAACTGCAATTGCTTTCCTCCACAAAAACTGCATCAAGTGGAAATTGGTTTTGCAGCTCCAAACAGTACGTACCCTGCCCGCCCACGATGAGTTTTGAGTGGAAAAAAAACCTGAAGCCTTCAAATGGCTTTAAACAGAAAACAAAAAATATATGAGGAGGTTGATGATGTGTCTTTAGTTTGTTTCTGATGTGCAGTGGACAATAAGTCCGTTTTTTCAGTCAGACAATATTTATATACTTTTATTAACACACAATAATAAAGTGGCATATGCAAGTAATTATGTTCAAATGATAGAGGCTTGGTTGTTGACTTACCTAAAAAACTACAAGATGTCTATTGCGAAACCTCATCCAATCAATGAACCTCTGCATTTCCAACTAGCATTCTGTTGCCATGCATTTTTATCAGACCAATGGAAATCCATTCAGCACACAGTGGTCCCCTCTTTCATCTATTTGTGCTTTGAGAGACAAATAAAAACCTTTTAAACTCCTCTCAACTCCTCTCTCAGTGGAGAGGCTGTGAGGTAACAGGGGCTTTTAAGTCCAGCGCTGACTACTACAGTATTGTGTTCTGACCTGGTAGAGCAGGGGGAGAGGAGGAGGAGGAGGCAGAGGGAAACAGGGCCCGAATGGCGGACAGGTAGCCATCTGTCAGAGCCAAAATGGAGACAGGTGAGAGCTGTCTTTCCATAGCCCATTGCTGACTCCCCCAAGGATAAGGGGACTTGACACAATGCGTCAACCACCCTTTGAAAGCAGGCCAATAGCTGTATAACTGCAGCTGCTTCATGGGCCCAATGGAAGCAGTGAGTGAGAGGGAGAGCTGCCGGACAGCTGAATACTGCTCAGTGTCGCCTGCCTGCCGGCCTGCCTGCCTGCCTGCCTGTTGGCTTTTGCTGCATCAGGACTAGCGACGTGACTTGGGGACACTAGCTACAGTTCATGCATGCAATAGCTGATAAGGTTATCATGGATTGAGCGGGTGATTAAAACCACAATCAAAGCAGTCACAATACCCCATGGACAATATGGTGGGTTTAGAGGCCAATGATATTATTTGGAAGAGCGTTGCGCAATAATGGAATGTTGTGAATGATAAATTGTTCATGTAGAAGCTGGTTCTCTGTGTGCTGTGGCAGATTATTGGATGAACAGTAGATACTCATCAGAGTGAAGTAAGTGGGCAGACTGGCGAATCTGACACACCAATGTCCGTGTGCCACGGTGGACCAAAGTGCAGCAGCGAAGAGCAGAAAAAGCAGAAGTAGCGGTAACCATGATTTGGGAAGGCCCCAGAAAGGCTCTGGTGAATCACCGCTGTGGTGTGAGCCATAAGTTTTTCCATGGCATGAGTAAAGATGAAGAGGGCGATGGACTGAGTAAAATAATCCTTGCCACACTGCGAAAAGACATCGGGGTGGACAGGGTCCAGGGGCCTCATTTATCAACCCGTGCGTAAATGTCTTATTCAATTCTGCCGTGTGTGTAGATTCAAGGGTTTGCGTGTGCCACAAATGATTGGGATTTATCAAACTGTTGCGTGCAACATATATACACGTGTCCATGAAAAAAAATCAGAGCCGTATCTGTGCGCTCGTGAACTAGTGCTACAACCTTGCTTGGAAAACGCCCTCCATTCACCTTTTATGGTAACAAAAAATGGCCTCATTTGCTGTATGATTTGGAGATATCAGAACAGGGCCATTATAGTTTCTGGATAAATGCTAGCCTAATATTTGTTGTGTAGCGGGAATAAACCAGTCTTGTCAGAAAAGGAGAGACATGTCCTGTAATATGATTATGATTTAGGCCTATATAACAAAAGTTCAATAAATATATTCGGCGAAACATGCTGCTATGCGATCTTCTCACCATTGGCAAAGGCATTTGTTTCATCGTCAAGTCTACATTGGAAGGTTTTCATTAGCCTACCGTTATTATAATTCCAGCGCATCCAAACACCTCCATTTCCCCCAAAAGCTTGCAATGCAGTTGATCAACCAATAGTAATTGGTCGTACGCATGGTCTGAGATTTGTGTGGAGACACAGACACTTTCCCAGTTAAAAATGTATAAATACTAACCTTGCCGTCCGCAAGGCATAGTCTTTTTTTGTTGTGTACCTTTGATAAACGAGACTCCAGGTGGGGCATGATGGCAGGAGGATGAAGGTGTACAAGAGTGAGGTGGTAGTGGTGGTGCAATGGTTAGGGACATGAAAGCGATGTCATGTGTGGTGGAGAAAGCAACCATTGTTCAACGCTGAATCACATTGCTTTAGTTTCAGCTGATCACCGCAGCTTCCCCTTCTTCCTCTCTCGCTCTCCACCTGTCTCTCTCTCACGTTGTTTTCCCCACAGTCTGTGCAGTACGTTCACCTCAAGCATACACATCTGAGAAGGGGTAATGTTTTTCAGTAAGCGTCCAACCACTGCCTAACATCACATGGTGCTACGTAGGTCTGTAGGCCCCAGGTGCAACCACCATTTAGGCACAGACTGCTGGACTGGAACATAAAAAATAAAATAAAAACACAGACTCTTGTTTCTCACACACACACACACACACACACACACACACACACACACACACACACACACACACACACACACACACACACACACACACACGCGCACACACACACACACACACACACACACACACACACACACACACATACACACACACACACACACACACACACTTACTTTATCCTTACATGTCACTAAAGATTTTTGACTTGCTTCAACTCATAAAGATGCTGATGAAGTAAACCAACACCATTTACGAAACTATTTTATCGTACTAAGACAGTGAAAGGAGGAGGGAAAGCAAGCCATAAAGAATGAAAGCATTTCCCTTCAATAACCACTACCCCACCCCCATGATAACAGCCCACGGCCATGTCACTAAGAACACACAAATCACTGACATATTCCCCCAATTATGTTCTCCGCCAAGGATGACAATGTCTGTTGATATAGTTAACAATGTTCAGCAGCTCGGGGTTGGGGGTTGGGGTTGGGGTAGGGCGAGGGGATAGGGGGTGGGGCCCGCTTTGTCTCCTTTTCAAACGCTGCAAACTTCCGTGACGTCTCGTGGCGGCGGCGTCTTCTAACACCCGACAACGTGGTTAGACGACGACGATCCGCCGATGATTCCATCGCACTTTCTTTCTCTATTTTTTTGCTCATTCTAAATCAGCCTAATTAAAAGCTTTGTTCATTTCGAAATCTCTGATGACAATTTGTTTCACTCTACCCTACAGCAGTGACTGTGAAGAAGAGAATAAAATGTGATCTTCTGACAGCAATTACTAAATGCTCCCTCCTGGCCCCAATTAGAGACACAAGCTAAAGCTAACATGGCTAACACTCCTGCGTGGGTGCCAGCTTATTTTCTATTCACTTTTCACCACCTTCTTTTAGCACTTTCTGTCTTGTATGCACTTTCGGTATTGTGTTATCGTGTACAGTAATCTATTTTGCATACTCCATTATGGGACTAACTTTCCAAAGTTGCTTCCTTTTTCTCCCCCTCTGTTCGCCTTGGCCGATCCAGAAAGACAGACACAGAGAAAAATATGGGGAAGTTGAGGGATATCTTTATATATATATATATATATATATATATATATATATATATATGTTGGGATCCATCAGCACACAAAAGTTGCATCATGAGCTGTCTTGGTGTCTATACTAAGTTCTATATGCAAGTGTTTATAGACAATAGACCCATTAGCAGAGTCTATGAGGAAACACTAAAACAAGTCATAGGTGCTACTGAAGTGTGACCTGTTTATAACCTCTTCTCTGCTCTAGTGTTCACACATACAGTACCAGTCAAACGTTTGGACACACCAACTCATTCAAGGGTTTTTCTTTATTTTGACTATTTTCTACACTGTAGAATTATAGTGAAGACATCAAAACTATGAAATAACTCAAGGAATCACGTAGCGACAAAAACAGTGTTAACTTATCCTCTGCAGCAGAGGTAACTCTGGGTCTTCCTTTCCTGTGGCGGTCCTCATGAGAGCCAGTTTCATCATAGTGCTTGATGGTTTTTGCGACTGCACTTGAAGAAACCTTCAACGTTCTTGAAATGTTCCGTATTGACTGACCTTCATGTCCTGAGCTGTTCTTGCCATACTATATAGGGCTATCTTCTGTATACCAACCCTACCATGTCACAACACAACTGGTTGGCTCAAACCCATTAAGAAGGAAAGAAATTCCACAAATTAACTGTTAACAAGGCACACCTGTTAATTGAAATGCATTCCAGGGGACTACCTCATGAAGCTGGTTGAGAGAATGCCAAGAGTGTGCAAAGCTGTCATCAAGGCAAAGGGTGGCTACTTTTAAGAATAAAAAATATATTTTGATTTGTTTAACACTTTTTTGGTTACTACATGATTCCATGTGTGTTATTTCATAGGTTTGATGTCTTCACTATTATTATACAATGTACAAAATAGTAAAAATGAAGAAAAACCCTTTAATGAGTATGTCTAAACTTTTGACTGGTACTGTATGTTGGTTATGCTATGAAAGGGGATGGGGTGTTTGGAGGCAACGACGTAGGCTCGGATTGGATCTGATCGCAGACTCTGACTGTGGAGTGTGTGTGTGTGTGTGTGTGTGTGTGCGTGTGTGTGTGTGTGTGTGTGTGTGTGTGTGTGTGTGTGTGTGTGTGTGTGTGTGTGTGTGTGTGTGTGTGTGTGTGTGTGAGAGTGTGTGTGTGTGTGTGTGTGTGTGTGAGTGTGTGTGTGTGTGTGAATGTGTGTGTGTGTGTGAATGTGTGTGTGTGCGATTGGGGAGTGGTTTCGGGTATACTAGGTCAAGTCAGCCTTAAAAAAACTGGCATGGCAACCCTTCACATCAGGCTCCATGGTAACATTTAGGCCACTAGAAGCTAAATGCTGAGTATATCTACCAGAATAGGCCGGCTAGACTGCTACTGTAAATGGTCCAGGATATTTTTACCAACCTCCTTAACGGACAGAGCCTTGAGCCAAAAAGCATCCTCTCTGTGTCTTCGGATCGAGGCTTGATGATTACCTGTTGCTTGTATTGTATTCTATTACCCTAAATTAGGTATAAATATGTCAACCATTCCTTTGCAAGAGTAATGTGGTATTATTTTAACACGCTTTGCTCAAACTACAGCAATGATGAACAACAATGCTTTGCATTCCTATTTGTGTAACATTACAGTGGTATTATGTATCTCTCTCTAACAGTCTGGCTGATCTAAAGCGAGAGCCACAGCCTTGAACTGAGACTGTGCACAGCGTGGAGGTAATTTGCAAAGAAGTAGAAGGTTGCACACTTCAACAAGGATGTCCTTCATAAATTCAACCTTCTGTTGTTTTTTTTAAAGTCCCTGTGCTCCATAAGGAAACCGAGTAACCTAGATCGCAGAGTGGAGAGAGAGAGAGAGAGAGAGTCGAGCAGAGAGAGAGGAAGAGGGTAGAGAGTCGAGCAGAGAGAGCTCTGAAAAAAATACTGATTCTGATACCCCACCCCTCTGATCCCTTGTTCCCTCCCTGGCTTATCGGAAAATATGTGATCCAGTCTGCTAGCATGATGTCACAGTTCCTCTTATTTTTTCTGCCTACCGCAAGCTGATTGGGTTGATTATTGGTCAGCATTGTTGCCCTGTTGACGTTGCACATCATTAAACTGCGAGTGTTCCAGTTAGTGTCTGTTTAAACAAGACTGGTGTAATGTTTCCGGGTAGTATCTCTGTAACACACACACACACACACACACACACACACACACACACACACGCACACACACACACACACTGTAAACTTGAGACACACAAAGAGTTTGAATGTCCCCACATCAGTAATTTAGGTTGTACTACAACACATTGTTTCAATTCAGAGTTGGCCAGAATATAGAGTAAAACATACAGAGAAACAAATACAAAATGGACACCTTTAGCTTATCTAATTAAATGAGTATGTGTATACGTATATTTAACTCTACCCACAATCATATCAATTACATCATAAACAGGGTGGATCGAGCTGAACAGTGGATATCAGACTGTATACCATGGGTATGACAAAACATTTATTTTTACTGTTCTAATTACCTTGGTAACCAATTTATAATAGCGATAAGGCACCCAGGTGGTTTATGGTATATAGCCAATATACCATTTCTAAGGGCTGTATACATGCACTCCGCATTACGTTGTGCATTAGCACAGCCCTTAGCATTGGTATATTGACCAAACACCACACCCCCTCGTGCCTTATTGCTTAAGTATATGAATGGTATATCAACAGAGTTTGAAAGAAAAACTCCATCCATGCCCAGTAGCTGAGCTGCAGCCTGCTCCTAAAGCCCTCTAAGCAACAGTGGGGTGTGTCTGTGAGGGAGGGAGGGTAAAGTTTGTGTTGAGTGTGGAGAGCGGGCGGGCAGGCGGCGTACCTACAGATCACACTTTGTTAGTGGAGCTGAATGAGTCTGGGGGGCGGCCCCTCCAAGCCCAGACCCATGCCAGAGCCAGGCCAAGCCTCTCATTAGACGGCGGCTGGGTGCCGCGCTTCTGTTTGGAGTGGTTAGGGGGACCAGCGAGGGGCTGGCAGCTCCACCGTACTCCACTCCCCGCACCATCACAACCCGACCTCATCAAAGACAGCGCTCGTAATTTGTCACAGAAAGCAGCGAATTAACATATGTTAGGGGAGGAGGGAGGACAAGAAGAAGAAGGGATGAGAGGAGAGCAAGTGAAAAATGATACCGTATGATTAAAGAGCCCGCACAGCTGCACAAAATCAAAAAGGCAAAAAGAGGTTTGAAAGAGACCTCAGCCCGGGTGATCTGATAAAGCTTACTGCTACTTAACCCCTTCTAGAGAGGAGGAGGAAGAGAGAGAGAGAGAGAAAGAGAGAGAGAGAAAATGAAAAGAGACAAACAAATATTAAATTACTGCCGCATGGCTACACGTCTTGGCAGAGGCACTCGTCTCCTCTCTGTACGTGACTATAGCAAAGGCCACTGTATCACACAAAGATGGCCCCTCTTGCCAAAAAGCCTACTGCCGCTTTGGCCAAGCCCTATTTTTAGCCCACTGCGCACCATGAGAAAATCTGTCAAGGTACTCCCCCTCCTTTTTGCCTCACCAAGTGATACTGTGTATGCTGTGCCATGTTAGCAAGGCCATTTTTTTGTTAACTCTTGCTCTCAACATACAAGAGAATTTTCTTTCTCTTTTAATTTCCCCGCCAGAAACTTCCATACAACTTCTTTCACATTATATCCTCCTTGCTTGCTTTCAACTCCTCGGGTTCTTGAGCTAGGTTCCTTTCTGTGTGTGTCGTTGTTGTTGGAGTAGCGTGTGATGTGAAGATGTGTGATATTTTGCCTTGTTGTTGGATACCGTGGCAGGCTGTATGCATTAGCACAGCACAGTCAGGCTTTGCTCTGTTCTCTCCCCCTCTCCCTCTCTTGTCTCACTGTCGCCGCGCCTGGTCCTGTTTCTGTAGCATGAGATCCGAAATGGTGACAGAGACGCTTGGTCTTTATCTGACGATCCGCTGACGATCTGTAGATTCGACCATATCAAACTAAAAAGGAAACATTTAACAGTGCTTTACACGTTCGTTCATGTATTTTGACTGTTATTCTGGTCCTAATTTCCATCTGCACTGAATGAAAACTGTTTCTTGAGACCAGAGATAAAAAGAGATAAGAAAAAAGCAAATGCCTAGAGAGGCATATATAAAACATTTATTTGTTTATTATTTGGGAAGTGAAGAGCTAGCTGAGTAGGGGGGATTTGGTTCACAAGGCTCAGCTCTGGTCCGACCGTACAGTACAGTGAAGAACCTGGCTGCTTAGCTGGAGTTCCCCCCTCAAATCCCTCAGCTCGGAGCACAGCTGCTCCGTTCACATAACCTCCCCCCCCCCCCCCCAACCCTCGGATAATGATAGCAGAGCACGTCCCCTTCCCTAACCAACGGCTTTTTCCACTTCACACACTCACACTGGTGGGCACATATCTCTCCTTCACTCGCTCCCTCTCCTTCTCTATCTCCGTTCCCTCCCTTAATTTTCTCATAGTTTCAAGTTTTTTTTTCTCCAGCCTGAGAAACATTTCCAGGCCACATGACCTCAAGAATGGGCTGAGAATGATGAAGGACCCTCCTCCCCCTCTTCTCCCCCTGACCCACCCAGTCCAGTATGCGACCTGTGCCAGGGCTGTGTGTGTGTGTGTGTGTTTGTAGGGGGGAAAGGCAACTCTGGGCCCCTGCCGCTTCTACTGCGCATTATCCCAAATAAACAACTCATTACATGTGTACTTAACCAAGGGGAGCTAGCGAGCATCGGAAGCTAATCCCTGTTATCGTTCCCAGCGTTTCTCTTCCGATTAGACTAGAGGGAAGAGGAGCCCAGGAAGGTAGGCAGCTAACCCGTAGAGGAGGAGGAGGAGAAGTAAAAATATGGAGGAAGGGGAGTCAGAAAAGGATTATGAATTTACTTCCGGCAAATATTAACAAGAGCTTTTTCCTTCTTACTCTTTCTCTCTTCCCACCTCTCCCTCGTACTCTTCGCTCTCTCTCTCTCTCTCTCTCTTCCCATCTCCCTGTGGAGTTTCGCTCTTCCTTGTTTTCGACCATCTGAGAAGTGGGTCATCGACAGGCATCCTTTTGAAGAACATAAAAAAAAACGGTCTGTTCTCTGAGAATAATCATAGCCCCATTATCATATTAAGCTGTCAAAAGCACATTAATAACAGTCAGTACTATTCCCTTCAGAAAAGAAAACACTGCTCTATTACTTGATTATTACTAGTGAGGCTTGCCAGCCCTTCTCTCTCTCTCGCTCTCTCTCCCTCCTATCTCTCTCTCCGTCCCTCCCTCTCTCTCCTTCCCTCCCTCTATCCCTTCACAAGGATGCCCTAGTTAATAGAATAATGGGCCCACCATTAAGAGGACCACAGTGCACAGTGCTGCTCATTTAGAAAGAGAACAATAAGCCGAGGTAAGATGCCAAAGGCAGGGATGGTATGTGTAATGGAATTACTCGCATTGCGTGTGTGTTGTCGATCTAGATCTCTACCCTCCCTCAGAACTGAGTTAATTACTCAGAGGAAGCCAATTCGCTTCTCTAAAAGACGTACTATGGATGCCCTTTGCAGCCGGGACAGGGTGAAGACCGGGACCCTCTCTCTGGAGCCAGGGGGGAGGGGGTTCAAGGCCTCCTTCCCTGGATCCTAGGGAAGCTATGATGGGTGCATGAAGGAAGGACCTCGGACCTCCGGGGATAACTGAGAGGCAGCAGGAAAAACCAACAGAACTAGTATTTGTCCGCTCAGCTCAGATCACTCAAAATCATTCATTCAAATTACGCGAGGGTGCATGCAGCCCTGCTCTTCCTTCCACCGTGGCTGCTGCATAACCAAACTGAACAACACCGGCAGTTAACAGAAGTGTGATAAATATGACTCAAATCAATTCAAAGATTGATTCCATGCGTGTCCTATACATGGGAGGACCTGATCACCCAACGACTGAGTGCAGTGTGAAAACAACTATTTCTAAAGGGAGGCAAAAGAGTGTCTGTGAAATGAAATTAACATGACAGGTCTGCATATAGATGGCAAAGAACAGTGAGGACATCGCGCCTCCAGTTTACACACGCAGACGCAGTGGGTGTCAGAAAAGACTTCTCCAGCGCAACCCATTTTACACTCCTTTCACAACACCACCCTCACAGCCCAATGCTGTCATCACTGCTGATAGTCTCAACAATCAGAGAGACATGCAATTATCACCAGTTCACTAGCCTCATTTTCCAAAATGTCACCTCATTCGACCACGCTCAAATCCACACTCCAAGATGACAACAGCAACGTCTCCAACTGTAGAGGAATTTCTCATTGGCTTGACTTTTCTCACACCCTCTATGTGAGTCCTATCCTGTTTGGTAGTCCCCCATGGGGGCTGAACTGGAGTAGCCCAGCGAAAGAGCACTGTAATGGGGTCGGGATGTGACGTAGAAGCCCTCAGAGGGCCTGTGGAGGAGGGCGACCAGCACAGTAGGTATCCCCCCCACACTTCCTCAACTATTTATAAACCATGAGCCCAGCACAGTGCCAAAAAAAGACTGGGGCCATTTTTAGCCCAAACAATACCGCTCACTCACACACACGAAAAAACATAAACACGCTGTATAGAAAGATAGGTAGGTACAACGATGCCAAAATCAAGAGAATATAACACTATGACCCTAAATGTTAAGTCAATAACAAGGCAGGGCTGTTTCTGTAGAGAGCACTACTTAGGAAGTGTGAGCTGGGTGCCAGTATTCTCCTTAGTGGAGCCTGGGTGTCACTGCAGCTCTGTTCCTATACAAACACTCATTGCTCTTCACCTCTAGCCCTCCCTCTTCCCTCATCCCTTGTCTTATTGTCTGAGCTGACACACACAGATACACAAAGGCATCGTTATCTATCCCGTTGCCTAGTCATTTTTACCCCTACCCATATATACATAGCTACTTCAATGACCTCGTACACCTGCACATTGACTCCCTGTATATGGCCATGTTATTTTGAATCTTTATCTTTAACTCTGCATCGTTGGAAAAGGACCCGTAAGTCAGTATTTCTGTGTTAGTCTACACCTGCTGCTTACGAAGCGTGTCACAAATCAAATTTGATACACACACACACGCACACACACACATACACACACACATAGAGGAGTTATTTGTTTTTCCACTGGGCTGGTCCACAGTGGCAGCCAGGTGAAAGCATCCATCAGCAGAGCACAGAGGGAGTTTGGTGTTGAGCACAAGGCCCCACTCTGCCCAGCAAAGCTTGAAGTGAAGCGCCAGGCTGAAGTTTCAAACAAAGTGGCCCCTCATTCATTATACATGAAACACCGCACTGCAAATC